>NC_091235.1:20303005-20425505 GCF_040958095.1 Procambarus clarkii | reverse complement strand
CAGTGCTGTTGTTGGTAGTACTGTGAGAGGCAGTGGTGTGGTTGGTAGTACTGTGAGAGGCAGTGCTGTGGTTGGTAGTACTGTGGGAGGCAGTGCTGTGGTTGGTAGTACTGTGGGAGGCAGTGGTGTGGTTGGTAGTACTGTGAGAGGCAGTGGTGTGGTTGGTAGTACTGTGGGAGGCAGTGGTGTTGTTGGTAGTACTGTGAGAGGCAGTGGTGTGGTTGGTAGTACTGTGAGAGGCAGCGCTGCTGTTGGTAGTACTGTGGGAGGCAGTGCTGTGGTTGGTAGTACTGTGGGAGGCAGTGGTGTGGTTGGTAGTACTGTGGGAGGCAGTGCTGTGGTTGGTAGTACTGTGGGAGGCAGTGCTGTGGTTGGTAGTACTGTGGGAGGCAGTGGTGTGGTTGGTAGTACTGTGAGAGGCAGTGCTGTGGTTGGTAGTACTGTGGGAGGCAGTGCTGTGGTTGGTAGTACTGTGAGAGGCAGTGCTGTGGTTGGTAGTACTGTGGGAGGCAGTGCTGTGGTTGGTAGTACTGTGGGAGGCAGTGGTGTGGTTGGTAGTACTGTGGGAGGCAGTGCTGTGGTTGGTAGTACTGTGAGAGGCAGCGCTGCTGTTGGTAGTACTGTGGGAGGCAGTGGTGTGGTTGGTAGTACTGTGGGAGGCAGTGCCGTTGTTGGTAGTACTGTGGGAGGCAGTGGTGTGGTTGGTAGTACTGTGGGAGGCAGTGCCGTTGTTGGTAGTACTGTGGGAGGCAGTGCTATGGTTGGTAGTACTGTGGGAGGCAGTGGTGTGGTTGGTATTACTGTGAGAGGCAGCGCTGTTGTTGGTAGTACTGTGGGAGGCAGTGCTGTGGTTGGTAGTACTGTGGGAGGCAGTGGTGTGGTTGGTATTACTGTGAGAGGCAGCGCTGTTGTTGGTAGTACTGTGGGAGGCAGTGCTGTGGTTGGTAGTACTGTGAGAGGCAGCGCTGCTGTTGGTAGTACTGTGCATGGGAACGCTGTGGGGGGGGGAGCGTAGTTTCTGACACATCTGTGGGTAATAATGCTATGTATTCACCTAGTTGTGCTTGCGGGGTTGAGCTCTGGCTCTTTCGGCCCGCCTCTTAACTGTCAATCAATCAACTTCCCCCCCCCCCACACAAACACGCACCCAGGAAGCAGCTGTTTAACTCCCAGGTACTTATTTACTGCTCGGTGAACAGGGGCATCAGGGGTGAAATAAACTCTACCTAGGGAAGATTCGAAATGACAATAATCAAGCTGACAATGTTCCGTGAACTTAGATTTTTTAATTGTCAGGGGAAAGCGTCAATCCATTAAGACTTTTTATAGCACTTGGAAGGGGTCAGGATAAGGATTTGGGATGAGTCGGGGAGGAAGAAATGGTGCCCAACCACTTGGACGGTCGGGGATTGAACGCCGACCTGCATGAAGCGAGGCCGTCGCTCTACCGTCCAAAGTGGCTGGGTCTGTGAACCAAAAGCCGTGTGTGAGTGGGGGGAAAGTGTTGTGGGGAGGGGGGGGGAAGAAGGGGTGTATTGGGACAACACTGGGCAACCGTTGAGTGCGTATACTGTATACAATGAGGTGTGTATACACATCCACAGGTCAGGCGAGGAGTCACAATAACGTGGCTAAAGTATGTTGACCAGACAACACACTAGAAGGTGAAGGGACGACGACGTTTCGGTCCGACCTGGACCATTCTCAATCGACTTGAGAATGGTCCAGGATGGACCGAAACGTCGTCGTCTCTTCACCTTCTAGTGTGTGGTCTGGTCATCACATGCACAGGTCAGACGCGTGACCTTGTCTTAACTGGGGCTAGTGTGTGCCTCTGGTTACCGTGTTCCCGCTCTTCACAGGAGGGTCAGCCGCTGGTGCTACGGGAACCCCAATTCTCACTATTCACATTTCAAGACCATCAGGATTATTCATAAACAGGAACAAGCTGACTACCTACCTACCTTGAGGCTACCTTGAGGTGCTTCCGGGGCTTAGTGTCCCCGCGGCCCGGTCGTCGACCAGGCCTCTAGAGGAGGGTAGACTAGGGAGGAGTCAGAAAATATTTCAATTAACTCAAGCTGAATCCCAGAAATTCTCCTTCAAATTAAGTAATTTAATCTTCATATCCAATTTATATATGGAATTATTAGATAGCAATGCCAAGAGTTACCTTTGAACAAATCCACAAGGGCCGTGACGAGGATTCGAACCTGCGTCCGGAAGCATGCCTTAATCGACTGAACTACGACATGGTCAAAAAAAAGAGTTGAAACCGAATGCACTGAACTTACTGGATCCCGGACGCAGGTTCGAATCCTCGTCACGGCCCTTATGGATTAGTTCATTTGACCCATCACGCTATTGTGATTTCTGTGTGTAAGAGTTACCTTTATAATACATCTAGTTGGAAAGAGAAGCAAGGCTGAGTGAGGTCATGAAAAGTATCTATAAGCTATAATGTGGTGGCAGGTATGACAACATGTACTGCAGCACATGTGACACGGTACACATTCCCGCTACAAGCACATTACAGAACCAAACGTGCAATAACCTTAGCAACAACAGGTCGATACCAGGTGATGTGAGAAGCAATATTCGACTCCCTCCCCCACATCCCTGTAGGTCAGAAAAAAGCAGCACCTCCCATTATATAGTTGCTAATACCATTAGTAGTGTACATAACCTCATATAACCTGAACCCCGTCAACCTTGGCGCCTCTTTCTCCCTCCCTTGACCCAGTTCGCGGGGCGCGACACGACATCCCCTTTAAGGCGCGACCCGTTGATTGATTAGGCCTACCTACGTCAGCCGAGGGCACCGCACGCGCCTGGAATACCATCTTTCTGCCAACCTCCTCGCTCGCTAATTCATATTCCAGCACATATTACTACGGCTAGGTGGTGGGGTGGTGGATAGAGGGGGGGTAAGGGAGGGCCGGGGAGGAGGTGGGGGACGACAGTGGCGGCCAGCAGAATGAATGGGGAGTGTGGGGGAGGGAGGCGCGCGCGCGGTGTGTGTGTGTGTGTGTGTGCGTGTGTGTGTGCGTGTGTGTGTGTGTGCGTGTGTGTGTGTCTTGCATCTTGGTTGTGTGAGGTGACTCACCCAACACCGTCTGGCTGGCCGGCCGCGGCGACTGTCTCTGATGTTGGTGGTGGGGCTCACCCCCCTCCTATCTCACCCCCTCCTCTCTGGAGGGGGCTCACCCTCCCCTCTCTCTCTCCCCCCTTCCCTCCCTCCCTCTAGGGATTATCTTGTCTACCTTCTGTCTGGTACGCCCGCTCCAGGGCCACTGGCAAGAGGACCTGCTACCGGCTGCTACTCCAACATTCTCCTGAGACTAATGACTCCAGTATACCTAACTACACCAAATATTTTACCATACCAAGAGGTATGGAAGGACAAACTATCACCGTATACTATCCGATACCATACGCTAAATCAACAATGAGCCTTGTATCGATTCATAATGTTACGAGCATTAATTTTAACTCAACCTACTGACCTGCAGCCTTGGAGTAATACATTCTGCCCACAGCACAAGGAAACTGAGCCTCCGGACCGAGCGACCTTGCAAGATAAACATTAAGGAAGTTGGCTTTCATTCACAATTTGCTCCACTGGGCAGCGTTCACTGCCAGGTCAACGATTTGTTACTTTGGCATATTCTTTGTTTGTGGGGGTCTTACAACACCGTCTCGCTATCCCACAGTGCTACATAGCCTTCCTGGTTTGGTGCCTTCTTTGATACTTGCTATCCCACACAGTCTCGCTATACCACACAGTCTCGCTATCCCACAGTGCTACATAGCCTTCCTGGTTTGGTGCCTTCTTTGATACTTGCTATCCCACACAGTCTCGCTATACCACACAGTCTTGCTATCCCACACAGTCTTGCTATCCCACACAGTCTTGCTATCGCACACAGTCTTGCTATCCCACACAGTCTTGCTATCGCACACAGTCTTGCTATCCCACACAGTCTTGCTATCCCACACAGTCTTGCTATCTCACACCGTCTTGCTATCCCACACAGTCTCGCTATACCACACAGTCTTGCTATCCCACACAGTCTCGCTATATCCCACACAGTCTAACTTTAAAACATAATCCCAAAATGAACAGGTTTCCTATCTTCATCTTATGGTGAACAAGCCGATTGTTATAGTCAGGCAGAAACATTAGTCCACAAAGAAACCTTTTTATTTTATTACACCTTTAGTGTTTTATTGAATAACTTTATTTACTGGCAAGCTAGTTTGCATGAGATGTGAACTATGGGTCTTACGGAATGTCGACCTTAATAAGTTGAGTTGTGAATGGTGGAAATGTACAAAATATATCTTGGGAGTCCAATGAACAAATCCACAAGGGCCGTGATAAGGATTCGAACCTACGTCCTAGAGGATCCCAGACGCTGCCTTAATCGACTGTGTGTAATGTAGTGTGTCTTGGGGAGTCCATATCCTCGCACACTCACTACAATATCCTACTGGGTTCGGATCTCCACATCTACACTTCAATCATTCAGAAAACGAATGACGTCCTTTAGTCTATGCAGGGAATCACCTCCCCCCCCCACCTAGCCAACACAAAGCTGTTTCCTACGGTAATCACTTATCACCGACCATTGACGCATTTGTATATATATGCTGGCGAGGAGTCACAATAACGTGGCTGAAATATGTTGACCAGACCACACACTAGAAGGTGAAGGGACGACGACGTTTCGGTCCGTCCTGGACCATTCTCAAGTCGATTGAGAATGGAATGCAAAGAAAACGAGATGCGTATAATATGCATAGAGCATGTGTGGAGAACACGAGTGTGTCGAGTGCGTATAACGCGAGTGTGTCGAGTGCGTATAACACGAGTGTGCCGAGTGTGTAGAGTGCGTATAACACGAGTGTGTATAACGCGAGTGTGTCGAGTGTGTAGAGTGCGTATAACACGAGTGTGTCGAGTGCATATAACGCGAGTGTGTCGAGTGCGTATAACACGAGTGTGTCGAGTGCGTATAACACGAGTGGGTCAAGTGTGTACAACACAAGTGTATGGAACGCACACAACACGAGTGTGTCAAGTGTGTCGAGCGCATACAACACGAGTGCGTCCAACATGAGTGTGTCGAGTCCATACAACACGAGTGTGTGAAGTGCGTAAAACTTGGTATACAAACCGTGATAATAGTAGCCAGAGCGAGAAAGAAGCATACAGTTGTACCAAGTACAACCAAGTGTAGTTATAGAAAGTACAACCATCAGACACAACACACACACGGTAGAGGAGACTGGATTCAGTACAACCAAGGTATATAGAAGAGGAAAGGACAGACAGGCATACTGGGAACCAATACCATACTAGAATATAGTAACGATTAAAGCAATAATACAAAATACAAAACAGGTAATGCAACCTGTTCTGCAACCTGCAGACGGAATTTTTTACCGCTACCGACAACATCACAACACTGACGCATTCTGGAACTAATGAGCATCTGGCTCGATAGATCAGATTGGATGGTTTGCATTCGGACGTTTCCGGTAAAGCACAACGGTTGCATTTTTAACGGAGTGGCAATTCAAGAGAACGGGCTGGATGGAGACTATTCAGTAACAGAAAACGGACGACACGAAAAAATTGGTAGTTAAAGTCTAGGTACATTTTCCGCCATGTTTCATTTAAGCGCGCCAGGTGGCGCTGATGAGCGGGGCTGGGAACCCTCTAGGGACATACAGAGGAAGCATGCTTACACGGCCAGACGATCATCTCCAGCAGGCTATCAAATACAGACGTGTGATTAGGAAAAGAACTTTCTCTATTGGAATAGGTCAACACTTGTGGGTCGTGATGTCCCACAGAGGCTTGTGACAACCCACAGGGCGTCGTGACGTCATACAAGGGGCCGTGACGTCCTACAGAGCGACGTGACGTCTACAGGGAGTCATGACGTCCCACAAGGGGGCCGTGATGTCCTACGCTTATTATAGTTCATTTGTTTCTTAATTAAAACTGAATAATACACTCTTCGATTAATAATATTATGACAGGTAGCTTCAAGGACGTCATAATTATAATACAACGATGATGACAATGCATCTGTTAATGTATATAGCGAACATCGTATATACCATTACGACACGATCTCGGAAGCTATTCCCACTGAAAGCGGCATATGGGCCTTCCATGATAGTTGACAAGGAGAGTCCCTGAATGATCTATGTACCGTGTGTGTGTGTGTGTGTGTGTGTGTGTGTGTGTGTGTGTGTGTGTGTGAGTGAGTGAGTGAGTGAGAGAGAGAGAGAGAGAGAGAGAGAGAGAGAGAGAGAGAGAGAGAGAGAGAGAGAGAGAGAGAGAGAGAGAGAGAGAGAGAGAGAGAGAGAGAGAGTGATGGGGGCACAATAGCCATTTTCTATACTTTTGGCATGATTTATATCATGGACTAACACCATAGGTGTGGTTCCCTGGTCACGCCTTGTCATCTCCGGATCGGTTAATGCATGGATTTTCATCGCCCATTCTTGTCCTATTTTCAAACCTATTGAATTTGCCTCAGCCGACCGCCTCTTGTAGCCCGTTCCATTCCCTTACGACTCTTACATTTACAGAAGTTTCCCCCTGAAGCCTTTCACGTTTCTCTCTCTCCAGCTTCCACGCGTATCGTTTGGTCCTAATGTTTCTTATCTTGAAGATTATCTACTAACAATTAAAGCAATTTGTGTTCAAACTGGTTCTCTTACTCGCCCGTCCCATCTTCTGTGTGTCGGTGAAAGGGAAGTGCCTTGTATTAATATGTACATTAAATATATATCTATTATATCTATTATTAATATATTAGATATATATCTGATGTATATTGTAACCGAATGAAATATATGTAAGTGTTCAAATCTTCACTTCAGACCTTGGTGATGGTGGATATGCAACCCGTCCTCTTAAAAAGAACGTCACTTTTCGCTCGTATGCGCGATATGGCTAAATTTGGACGTAATTTGAAATGAAATCGACTCGCAAAAGTGACGTTCTGTTCCGTTTTCTGTTTGAGTCGTCCGGCGTACGCGCAGAGGTTATAAGAGGACACTTTAAATTAACGTTTTTCATAACGTTTTGAAACTTCATGAGAATTTCCTGCCCACCTAACCTATTAGAGGACCCTTAACTTACTGTTGTTGAAAAAAAAAATCCTAAATTTATTTTCATTTTTTTATCATTTTCAAATTACGTCCAAATTCGGCCATACGGGCAAACGGCCAAAAGCGACGTTCTATTTAAGAGGACAGGTTGGGATATGAGCAGCATCCTCACTGTCCTGTGAGAAAGTGAATATAGGCAGCATCCTTCCTGCAATAAGACTTAAATGAATGACTCCGATTAGGAAAATGTTGTTAATTTTGTCAGTAAAGACGAAAATAATTTGTTTGCCTTGTAAATTCCCCCCCCCCCCCACCCCTCCCAACATAATTCACCTTTGCTCCAATTTGTGGAATTTTAAGCTCTCAGCCTTATACTGTATGCAAGTATTCTTAACTCTGGGGACAAGTATAGTCTCGTAATCTTATTTTGTATTTTCCTTTTCATGTATTTTCAGGTGTGGAATCCTTGCCAGTGTTGCAGTCTAAAAAATTAGTCTTACATAGGATGTATAAACATATAATTCTGATGGCCTCTTTGAGTCTTTACTTTTAAGACTTTTCTAATTTTTGTCAGTTTGGCGTATGCTGCAAACTTCTCAGAGACAAGGTTTATGTTATATGCATAAACATATATAATAAACATTATATACATAATGTTATATACATAAACCCCCCAAGTTCCTTCTCCCTGGCTCTTTGAAGTGACGTTTTTAGCCCGAATATTCTCCTGTGAGTTTGGGGAGAGGGTGATTGGGGATTCTGTTGGTGGGATGCACAAAGGATACGAGCAAGAGATTGGGATTAGCGAAGCTGCAAGCAGGGTTATGTATCTTGTTCAGGAACGTGAGACGCAGTACACGTAGACAGTATTGTGTATCTTGTTCAGAAAGATGATTCGCATTGGACAGTGTAGTATGACTTGTTCAGGAAGACGAGGAATGGAATGGATAGATGAAGAGGGGGGGAGGAGGGGAGATAAAGGAGAGGTAGAGGATACGATGAAGGTTGAACGAGGCCCAAATTAAAGTAGAGGATAGGGAAAAGGGGGAGACAGGTGGGGATAGAAGAGCAGGTTAGTGTGTGTGTGTATAGCACGACTGTTTTCAAAGTTATGGGTGACATTAATTTTGAGCTGGAAAACAACCCTTTTCCCGTGGGCTGGGCGAGACAGGAGACGAAGTTGAACGATACATCAACGAGGTGTTTTATTGGTCAAAAATGACGTAACTGCAGTTTGGTGACATGTGTAACGCCCGCCACCAAAATGCTGATGGTGGTATTGTATCGCTGACGGAGGTATTGTATAGCTGATGGTGGTATTGTATAGCTGATGGTGGTATTGTATGGCTGATGGAGGTATTGTATAGCTGACGGTGGTATTGTATAGCTGATGGTGGTATTGTATAGCTGATGGTGGTATTGTATAGCTGATGGTGGCATTGTATCGCTGACGGTGGTATTGTATAGCTGATGGTGGTATTGTATAGCTGATGGTGGTATTGTATAGCTTATGGTGGTATTGTATAGCTGATGGTGGCATTGTATCGCTGACGGTGGTATTGTATCGCTGACGGTGGTATTGTATAGCTGATGGTGGTATTGTATAGCTGATGGTGGTATTGTATAGCTGATGGTGGCATTGTATAGCTGATGGTGGCATTGTATCGCTGATGGTGGGATTGTATAGCTGATGGTGGCATTGTATAGCTGACGGTGGTATTGTATAGCTGACGGTGGTATTGTATAGCTGACGGTGGTATTGTATAGCTGATGGTGTGATTGTATAGCTGACGGAGGTATATTGTATAGCTGACGGAGGTATTGTATAGCTTGATACCTGCTTGAAATCTAGTTGATGGGGTTCTGGGAGTTCTTCTACTCCCCAAGCCCGGCCTGAGGCCAGACTTGACTTGTGAGAGTTTGGTCCACCAGGCTGTTGCTTGGAGCGGCCCACAGCCCCACATACTCACCACAGCCCGGCTGGTCGGTTTAAGCACGGCACGGTTTAAGAAATATTTCAAGTAAATACGAAAGTACCGTGTCTGGACGGACCTTAGTTGTTTGTGCATGAACGAAAGAGCTGTATGCTTGACCGCACGCACAGTGTGTTTGTTGGAACGAAAGCACTGTGTAGGAACGAACGCATGGCGCTTAGAACGAAGGCATGGCGCTTGGACCGAAGGCATGACGCTTGGAACGAACGCATGGCGCTTAGAACGAACGCATGGCGCTTGGAACGAACGCATGGCGCTTAGAACGAACGCATGGCGCTTGGAACGAACGCATGGCGCTTAGAACGAACGCATGACGCTTGGAACGAACGCATGGCGCTTAGAACGAACGCATGACGCTTGGAACGAACGCATGGCGCTTAGAACGAACGCATGGCGCTTGGAACGAACGCATGGCGCTTAGAACGAACGCACTGTGCCAGAACGAAAAATACTGAGATTAAACAAAAGCTCTTGCCGTCTAGCACACCTGTGGGTCTAAGGTGTGAAATTCACTGATATAATTCCCAATCTCAATCAATCAATCAATCTCAATCACTCATCCCGACCAACAGCATAAGAACCCTTGACATGGGGGGTAGAAATAGCCAAAGCTACTCTATCCCTTTGAGATGTATTTCATTCTTGTCTCAATAAACATACTTGAACCTTTGATATAGCTCAAGGCATTGTTTGGAAGTTGGGGATTACCCGAAACCTAGATTAGTTTAGTAAAGAGAGTGTTGGTATTACGTCTCAAAGGCCTTGTATGGCTGACTAAGATGTTTCTGTCTTGACAGCCATCGTGTGACTTGACAGAAAGACTGACTAGACAGCTACTTGGAGATTGTGGTGGGGAACTGACTTGTGACAGTAGTGATTGTGGCGAGTTGTTGATTGGTGACCGAGAGTTAATGATTGTGGTGCCATGATGAGTTGTGACAGCGATTACCGATTGCTGACTAATGATTCCAGCAGTGTTTATGATAATCCTTTGTGATGGGCTTTGTGATACTGCAACAGTGGTTGTAATTATGAAGAGTTGATGACTGACTGTTGGGGGTCACGATTAGGCTAGGCTGTTGACTGTGAGAGCGGTTACTGACTGGTAGTTGAAAATGGTTCTTTGAAAGGTGATTGATGATCACGTGTCGAGTATGACATGGAGTCAATAATTACCTACGATGATTAATGGATACACCAGCTTGTTGATGGCTGTACAATAAATTCACTATTAATAAAAACAAACTTACGCTTGATATTTTACAATATTTAACTACGCAATTCTACACAAATTAAACCGAGGCCCTCTTAACAAAATATATGATCAATTATAATTACTCAAACTTCAGATATAGAACAATAACACAACTTTTTTATTTTCCACACAACTAACCAGCTAATTAAACTCTTCTTATAACATTAATGTAAAAGCATATTATCATTGAACATTAAGAATTAGTTTTGCCTCGATATCCTTTCACAAAAACTAGTGCAGAGCAGTACAAATACACTCATATGAACTCACACAAATAACCAGAGTGATGGAATTACAGCAGAGTTAAATACGATATCGCACACGCGTGAAGTAATGCATTCATTACAGTATGCATGACCAACACATTTCAAGATATCACAATCAAGAAGAGAACCGGTGGCAATAACCTTTGAAAGAACATAAATATTGAAAACTGCATATATGTTTTTTGGGTGGATAATTATTTGGATGAATTTGTCTGATTTTGTTGGTTTCCGGATATGAGTGTTGTGTAGCCATTCTCATGTGATATTTATAAACGCAATTTGCAACGATATATATAGAAATGAGCAGATTTTGCTTTCTACCAGCAACGCCTCATTTCTCATTTCATTTCGTTCTACCAGCAACGCCTCATTTCTCATCTCATTTCATTTCGTTCTACCAGCAACGGCTCATTTCTCATTTCATTTCGTTCTACCAGTAACGCGTCATTCTCATGTCATTTCATTTCGTTCTACCAGCAACGCCTCATTTTTCATTTCATTTCATTTCCTTCTACAGCAACGCCTCATTTCTCATCTCATTTCATTTCGTTCTACCAGCAACGGCTCATTTCTCATTTCATTTCGTTTCGTTCTACCAGCAACGCCTCATTTCTCATCTCATTTCATTTCGTTCTACTAACAACGCCTCTCATCTAAATCGTGGCTTGTGAATGACCAATTCTGACTAACAGAGTAATAAAACACGGAATCAGATGGCAAGATAACCGTTATGGTGGAGGTAAACAAACTTCACTGAAGGTTTCTGACTGACGTGTGATGTTGGCGGGAGGGTTCCGACACAGCCTAATCCAATCACCTGTGATGCTCGTGGGGCCTCTGGCGGGGCCCAGTTTTATTGGTAATCATTCCCTGTTTTTTTTGTTGATGGTGCTGTAATATATATACTGATCGCAATGCATCTTCATGGGGTAACCATTACCGATGAGAATATTGCACGTGGCCCAACTTTGGCAGAAGTACATCGACAATTATAACGTCTCATTGTCCCTGATGACGGTATTATTTCAATCCTGACGATTATAAATGTGTTTTAAATTCCAGCAGTTCACTAATAATAAACCAAATTTAATAGCAGTTTATTTAACCGAGCGCCTGCTGCCACCGATCGTTGGGAGCAGCGGCCAACATTACTTTCAGAGGTCGAAACGTCGTCGTCCCTTCACTTTCTAGTATGCGGTTTGGTCAACATATTTCAGCCACGTTATTGTGACTCCTCGTCTGCTTAATTTCAGACATTCGTTTCATGGAATTGATGCACAGTATGTGTGGCTAAGTTAATTTTAATTAGGCTGAGGTCTATTCCCAGTAATGAGCCGAAAAATTTATCTGCAAGCGATGCAACAGACTAAAAAGTACCGTTTGAATGTTAGTTTTCGCCACGTCTAGGAAATATTAAGGCTCATTTATTGTTTATCCTGATACACAGGTTATTTTACGTTATTCAAATAACGCCGCACCCTATGGCCGAAATTTCAAAAGCGAAGCGTACAATGGGTCTGTATTCCTGTATCGAAACATTACGCTTATATCACAGATAACATCTTGCCGATCGTCGACAGTGGCATCAATATTCCTTTAATTACTAGCCAAGAAACACAGTTGTTCTGTGTAAGACCAACAGCCTCATCTTCAAGACACACGATTGCGATCATCTGAATATCTTGACTACTATGGCCCAACCTTCCGGGGTCCTTAACCTGAACTCGAGTTTTCTTGTTACTTTTCTGAGATATTCAAAGAGTATCAAGTTACATGTAGCTAGGCGCGCATCCTCACCATTAATCACATCTGTAATTTATCACCACTTCTATCCTACCATATCACCATGCAACCTGTACACCCTCAGACGCCATCCTTCCTAATCATGGAATCAGCAAGCAGCCTGCATATCACCAAAAGCCGTTCTCTCCTACCATGGAATTAGTTTAGCATGCTGTCTCTACGATATTCCAGCAACCGTCCACTCCTATCTTGTAGTGAGTAAGCCGTCACTTCTGTGAACATCTAGCAATCTCCTAGCCGAACGCAATCAATAACACATACCTCGCGAGAACGCGGCCCTGTCCTTCCTTGAGGTGCCTTGAGGTGCTTCCGGGGCTTAGCGTCCCCGCGGCCCGGTCGTCGACCAGGCCTACAGATATATTCCTCGCTCCAAACAATGTAGCCGCACCGGATTAAGCCAGTTCAGCAGACAGACTCGGCGACCCATTTACGAGCTTCACGACAATTACAAAAGTATCTTTATTTATATTAAAGGTAATTTGTGGACATTTACGACGTATACGCAATAGCGATACTCCACGCTGGAGCCGTATACTCCAGGCTTGGTCTAATATATCTGATATACAAAACTTCTGAATGATTCCTCACACACAAATTTCTAAATGCAGTAATTATGTAAGCCAACCTAGCATATACTGCTGCTGATATATTTTTAACGTGGGCTTAAAGAAACAAGTTCAGTATGATATCCACCCCATTACATTATTATTTTCATTACTTTATACTCTAGTTAGACTAAAGTAGTCATTTATTGGACCTTTCCTTCTGTTTGTCCAAGCAAACTGGACAATTCCTCTATCCTAATCCTTCTTATAATTTTTGCATGAGCAAAATTTCAAGATAGGGTAAGCTAAGCAACTGCCCAAAATACATTTAGGATATATATATATATATATATATATATATATATATATATATATATATATATATATATATATATATATTATAATTTACATATCGCTCGGTAGATCAAACCCAAGATATACAGCAATTTCATTACACTGTTCATATGTCCAAAATCTCAGAATACTTGCTCAAACAATAAGACTTCAGGGCCTGCCCTGTCAATTTTTTATTTTTTAGTTGATAAAATACAATATAAATCATATATACATAAATTTTACAAGGCAATACGTATTGCCTTGCACTGTCAAATTAGACTAATTAGAGTATTTCCGATATGTTGTATTACTCTTTACGGCAAATATCACAATTATTGTTATTATTATTATTATTATTATTTTAACGCATTTTAAAGCGGCCTACTGACACAATAAAAGCCCACTGCAAAAAGATTAAAATGTGTAGGCTATAATATTACTTTAAGGTGAATATATACAAAAGTGTTTTAGCAAGAGCTCAGGAACCAAGCAAGAGACAACCCTAAATATATTTAATTGATTAAATACATTTAGTTTAACAATTTTGTCACGACTATAGTGACACCACGATTATAAAGACCATCCTTTGATATCGACCTTTGTATGTTCAGATTGTTGCAGTCATTAGGGCCTAACCAGCGTAAACATCACGTGGAGACGGCTCACTATCCACCTAAATGCACCTGGGTGTTTTTTGCCTATTTGTATGACCTATTGTAGAGTTCCCTGGCGATGAGAAAATGCATTCTCAAGATACGAGCCGAAAACCGCAGAAAACAATTATGGAAACTTAAGCTGGTATTTGGTATCCTTAACTTAAACACCGAAAGACTCTAATATTTTTCTTATGGAATACAACAACCAATAGAATTATTGTGTTTCAGAGCACAATAATTCTGAAATTCCTGAGCTTTTAATTGCCAAATAAATCTGGTGTGTATTAGGCTACTTTGCCCTTGCATTTTAATTGCTTAATAATGGGTAGCCTAATTCGTTAAGATAAAGTTTTAACGTCAAAGCTTACAAAACACTTAAGCTGTACAACATATTTGTTCATAATGTTTTATAATAAAAGCAAACACATGATGAGTGAGAACTTAGCAAAATTAAAATGTTTTTAACAACGATAATAATACAGTAAAAAAATAATAATTTATCATGTTTTCCGAGGTCAAACGAAACTACATTCGAATTATGTTTCGCCTCCAGCGTCAGACGAGAATAATGAGCAATATCACTGGTTCTTGTGTTGGGAAATCCAGATATTGTGCACAGGAACGACACGTGTCGTACACAGGCGTTCGAGCATTGTTGTGATGCGACACGATTGACCTTCTCAATGCTAAAGCCTCCAAACACATCTCATTATTCACACACACACACATATCGCTGTAAACACACCAGCAATACGACTAAAGCCTCGCCTTACCGAAACAGATGGTCCCTTGATACACATTACATGCAATGGGGCTTATTTATGTATATACTACGTATCACAGACTTCACGCATATTACATTATTATTAGATTTACGTATATGTAAAAACAAAATGATGGCAAGTTTTTCTTGTGTAATGCTTTGAGATCATCTTCTGCATTGCTTTGTAATGATTATTTGGTAATTGCGATTATATTTTGTAGGGCACAATACTTACCTTTTGAATGGCTCTGATTATCTTGCGTAATGCTTTATGTTTATTATATATTTTTTTGTACTTATGATTATTTCCTCGATCTCGTATATAATTATTTGTATATGGCAATGATGTTACGTTAATGATTACATAATTGTATAGCAGGCACGTACTGAATACTGTGAAAGTACCGTGTGTAGATTATTATAACCATTCTAAGGCAGTACTTTTATTAAATAATTATGATTATAATACTTTTGAATTAGACCTTCAAATAAAGTTATTATAATATATTTTCAGATACCGAATAATGTCACTGATTAGGCTAATAAAATAATAATTTAATTTTAGCTGACTTCTGTGAAATTACAGTATTTTTTTTACCTTTGATCATCACACACGCAATGACCGCTGTAAAATATAATTAAAAAAAACGTAAGACCTAATTTAATCTTAAGAATTTTACTAATATATATATATATATATATATATATATATATATATATATATATATATATATATATATATATATATCCAACGCCATGGGAAAATAAAAATATCATGTAACAGCTAAATACTGTGTGCACTTAATAAATATATAGTGTGTTAACACATCACAAAGCCTAGGTGAAAATTGCTCCGGCGTTTAACACACCTTGTGAATACATGATAAACATGACCACTATTTTATTTAACACGTGTAGATATAGTTATGCATGGCGAAGCGAAAAGTTGTTGAAAGCCTCAAAAGTGTGAATTCCTTTTACCCTGAGCAGGCGATGAGCCACAATAACGTGGCTAAAGTATGTTGACCAGACCACACACTAGAAGGTGAAGGGACGACGACGTTTCGGTCCGTCCTGGACCATTCTCAAGTCAATTGTCCTTTTACCCTGACATAGGGTAAGTAATCAAATTTAAGCCATTTACAGTTTCAGATTTTCCTCGAAGATTTAACTAGATAAGCAGACGATGAGTCACAATAACGTGGCTGAAGATATGATGACCAAACCACACATCAGAAGATGATGAGACGATGATGTTTCGGTCCATCCTGGACCGTTATCAAGTTGATTGTGATGATGGTCCTGGACGGACCGAAACGTCGTCGTCTCTTCATCTTCTGGTGTATGGTTTGCTCATCATCTTAACTAGATCAAAATCAAATCGCAGAAAACTCTAAACTTAAGAATAAAATTCCCTTCAAGGGTTTATCCAAACAATAAATAATAATTAGGAATACAGTAAATATGTATTTAATTGCGTAATAAACAACCAATTATCATTGACATCAATGTGCGAGCGTATCACAACTTTAATAGAATAAGGCATTCTTATTAAGCAAATTAGGTATAGGCCTACGCTCTTCTAATAACTTAGATTCAAATAATGAAGAATCACTTCTTAGTATATTTAAAGATACGCTAAGCTTGTATATTTAATTATGTCGGGCGACGAAGAGGCAAAAGCAGTCATTGTCACAAACATTAATCCCATCTGTCCTACAGATAATTTAATCGGGTTAACTAGACTTAAAAGTCCACTACGGGCTCACCATAGCCCGTGCTACGTGGAACTTTTGTTCCAAGCAGCTGAATCTAAACAACAAAACTAGACTTCGATTTAAGATTTAGACTTATTTCGCTTAGGGGTAAAACAGTACTTAAATGTACTGAATCCAGGTGAACAATTTTCCGTGTGGCTAAACTTGCGTTTTCAACCAGACATCAAGAATGAGCTATTAAAACAACACTATACTGTATTATATACAGTTTCAACGATAAAGATAGACCTAAAGTATGCTATTTATGATTAAGTATACTGTGCTGATAATTATTATTTGCAATGCCATTATAACACACCATTAAATTAATAAAAAACAATGGAGAAACTTACTGCAATGCCGTAATGCTTGAATGAAGGCGAAGGAAAGGCCCAATATATGTATAAATGTATTAAAAATCAAATTTTTGGATGTAACCTACATCCTTTCTCAAGGGGCTGTATACAATGTTCTTAACATTGTAAACATTATACACAACTGTATACAGTGTCTTGAGAAATGATGCTGGTTACATCTGAAAATTTCGTTTTTAATACATTTCTACATATTATGGGCCATTCCTTCACCTTAAAAAAATATATACAAGATACCTGTACACAAAAACAACGAAGAATATCTCAAGATGTTTGATACATCATTAGCAAAATCACACAAGAGTAATGATACTTGCAAATAGTAATTGTGAATGTAACACACCCTTAGGCGAACAATATCATTAATATTGTAATTACTGTACTAGCCAAATGTTAGCTTGATTATTCGTCTTTTTGTAGTATATTAAACAAATAAAAAACGAAGCTTATATTACCTATACACATGCAATATTAGTTATATAATAGGTTAGGTTTTCTGGTATTTTGTTTTATATTATTTATGGAGCTTATAGTTTTAACCAATGAATTTTGAACATTTTCTAAAATTATTTAAAAAAAAAAAATTGGCATATACCATCCTGTTGTCATGGGTTGTCTCTGTGGACGATGGGTTGGAAACTGACTGGAAATCAAGGATATTTGCTGTAAACTGACTGCAGTCAATGAGCCTAACCTTGCAAACTGACAACCAGTCAAGGAGCATAACCTTGTAAACTGACAGCCAGTCATGAAGCCTAACCCTGTAAACTGACTGTTAGTCAGTTTAGCCCTGTAAACTGCCAGTCACTGCCAGTCAGAGCATAACCCTGTAAACTGACTACCAATCAATGAGCATAACCCTGTAAACTGACTACCAATCAATGAGCATAACCCTGTAAACTGACTACCAATCAATGAGCATAATCCTGTAAACTGACAGCCAATTATGAAGCCTTACCCTGTCAACTGACTACCTCGTATCTTGTAAACTGACTGTCAAGGAGCATCACAACAGAAAACTTTGATATTAAGATAATTCTCTACTTAATAACAGTTGCTAGAGACTTTCTTCAGCTTACATTACACAAATATATCATTAGACAGGACGATAACACATGCAAGAAGATATCGCTGACGATCATATCTAAACAGTAATAATGTTGTCCAACTCTCAAGAGATTTGATATTTTTCAAATTAAATAAACGTGCATTAAAAAAAAATTAACATGAAAGTTATCGAGTAACTTACTGATGGCCTGACGGCTGGGTGGACAGCGCTTCGGATTCGTAGTCCTGAGGTCCCGGGTTCGATCCCCGGTGGAGGCGGAGACAAATGGGCAAAAAAGTTTCTTTCACCCTGATGCCCCTGTTACCTAGCAGTAAATAGGTACCTGGGAGTTAAGACAGCTGCTACGGGCTGCTTCCTGGGGGTGGAGGCCTGGTCGAGGACCGGGCCGCGGGGACACTAAGCCCCGAAATCATGTCAAGAAGATGGCGGCAGTGATGAGTTACTTGTCATCACCTCATTCATCGTAATAGTCAATGAACCACGTAAAAATGTTTTTTTTTTTTTAGATGTTATGGCGTAGATCGGATAAAACACAAATCTAAGTGACCCAAGACACTAAAACATCGGATAAAACACAAATCTAAGTGACCCAAGACACTAAAACATCGGATAAAACACAAATCTAAGTGACCCAAGACACTAAAACATCGGATAAAACACAAATCTAAGTGACCCAAGACACTAAAACATCGGATAAAACACAAATCTAAGTGACCCAAGACACTAAAACATCGGATAAAACACAAATCTAAGTGACCCAAGACACTAAAACATCGGATAAAACACAAATCTAAGTGACCCAAGACACTAAAACATCGGATAAAACACAAATCTAAATGACCCCAAGACACTAAAACAATCAGCCAACTTGGCCCCCGCAACTTACAATTTGGTCCTGCGTGTGGTTCCCGAGTCACGACCTTTTCATTCGACTACTAATTAGCGTTAACAAGTCTTCCCGCAACACACTACTCGCCGAGGAACTCCCACAACCCTCCAAGAACACTGTAAAGACGCCGGGTGGAGCAGCGGAGGCGGCGTGCGCGGTCCGCCATTACTGTTGTGTCTGCCTCTCTGGACGCGGGCGTACATCTTTTACATTTTTATAACTTCAAATGATTAATATATTTCTCTTTCGCCTCCTACGCCTGTATTTAAGTCTACAATTATTTAAAGGACAAGATAATATTTATTATTATATTTGGACAAGAAAATGTGCGTTGTTTTTACGCATAAATCCGAATGCTGTAGGATATACATCTTTGAAAAGATATGGATCAGCTGACTGCGTGTGTATGACAAGGGCGGTTGCATGAAAATAAAACATTTGGCTTTTATTGTTGGAGGACGAGCTGGTTAATCAAGTCTGTTTTTTTTTAATAAATAAAGAGCGGTTGATACACGACTCAACTAATGACTTTCGAACACTTCTTGAATATTGTTGTTTTAGATTTAGCTACTCAGAACGTAATGTCCATGTAGCACGGGTTATGGTGAGCCCGCATTACACTTCTTGAAATGCTCTGCTGATGATATATCTGATCAAATGACAATTCTTGAACCCTTCACCCACGTAGTTCAAATACAAGGGAGCCTAGCCTGAGGACAGGTTGTATATCACAGTACAGTATATACAAATAATTACCAACATAAGCACCTAACTTAGCCTAAGAATTAACTATGCCCAATATTATAATATACAATGTTAATTTGTAACTAATATTCCGTTTCTTATATTATACTGTATGGAAAAATTAACATTTGATAGGCATTTTTTGACGACCCTGTGCTATAGGCCTAACCACACCCGGGCCCCACAGCAGCACCGGGTTACTCCTGACCCGGGCCCCCACAGCAGCACGGGTCACCCCTCACCCGGGCCTCCACAACAGCACCAGGTCACCCCTCACCCGGGGCCCCCCACAGCAGCACGGGTCACCCCCCACCCGGGGCCCCCACAGCAGCACGGGTCACCCCTCACCCGGGGCCCCCACAGTAGCACGGGTCACCCGTCACCCGGGGCCCCACAGCAGCACGGGTCACCCCTCACCCGGGGCCCCCACAGCAGCACGGGTCACCCGTCACCCGGGGCCCCCACAGCAGCACGGGTCACCCGTCACCCGGGGCCCCCACAGCAGCACGGGTCACCCCTCACCCGGGGCCCCCACAGCAGCACGGGTCACCCGTCACCCGGGGCCCCACAGCAGCACGGGTCACCCCTCACCCGTGGCCCCACATCAGCACCGGGTCACCCCTCCGCTCCCAACGCGGGCGGATGTAGCCAACATTTCGTGTGGCCGCGTTCCGCCTCCTGACGGCTAATACTAATAACGTCAGTTATGTCCCGCGAAAAGACGTTATCGCGAGGCAATCTTCGCGAACCTCAGCATTCCACCAGGAGAAGACCGGCGCTTAGTGCTGGTATCGCATTATTACTCTGAAGTTCATTGTATATTAGTATCAAATTTGGCATGTTATAATTTAGGGAGCGAATATCTGAGACGCTGTAAGTGATTCAGTTTTGTAGAAGTAGCGACACGAATAACGTGATATATCTAAGTACGGCGTTGATTATATCCGGCTCACTCCCGGATATATGTGATTCGAACAGAGGTGGTCAGAGAAGCACTTTTCGAAATATGCTCGAACGTTATCAGTTGTGATGAAGATGGGGTGTATAAACACATCCCGTCCTCATCAACAGAGGCCAATTGCTCGTTAATCCAGCCACCAAACCCCCTGTTTAGGTTAAATTATTAAATTATTTAATTATTATTAAATTATTAAAACTGTTGAATTATTATACATTAAAATTTGGTGCATATTTAAGCCTAGATTAGCTTAGATATTTAGATTTTGTTGGCAATTATTTGTGAATGAAGTACGTTGTGAAGCCTTTACAGAGGTGAGATTCGAACAGAGGTCGTGAGTACAGCACTGTTCAGGAAAAGTTCGAACGTCATCAATTGTTAGTATCTTCATTCAGGTACGGAATGGCGGCTGGATTAACAAACATTTGGTCTTTGTTGATGAGGATGAGCTACATTGCCAGCAGACAGTTCTGAGCTATGACTCGAGGCGAACTTTATTCTCTTCCAAACTGTACTGTAAATTCTCCTTAAATCATCGTAGCCTAACCTTACTTAGGCGTGACCGTGCATAAACCCAGAGTACGTAATAATGTTTAATATTATATACTGAATATTATATATAAATATATATTCCTATTTCAGAAAACCTTTTGTATTGCATCAAATGACAAATTAATTGTCATTCGGGTGCCACATGCATTATTCAAGTGCTGACATATATATTACATCGCGTGAGAAATTGATCCTTTTAGTCGGTTGTATATGAATGCAACATCTACATATTAATTAATGACTGTGATAGTTACTAACTGTGTCTCGGGGCAGACGATGGTTTGTGTAAATTGCCTCCCACAGCCCTCCATGGGAACACATACACACCAGCCATGGAGCCGTTGTAGCCTAGGTGAGAGAGTTATGAACTACCCATTCTTTCTTGCTCAAGGGGGTTTCTTTACTGTTTCTCTCTGAGGCGACCGCGGACACACTCAGATAATCCTCGCTGCTCATCACCACACGAGACAGCCACACACAAGCAGCCTCACAATGGTGCCATTGGACTATCTTACCACCACCTGCCCACGTCACACATATCTCTGGGCGCGGCTCGCCATATGAAGCTTTTCCCGATATCTTTTTTTTTTAATTTAAATTTTGAATCTCATCTATTTTCAGCTTTTGTTGTACCAGTGTCTTTGTATTACTCATTTTGGGTAATGATGATGTTACTTTAAGGTTCCCCTGTAAGGTTCCAGCTGTCAGGCATGGGTGCCTGACAGCTGGGTGGACAACGTTTCGGATTCGTAGTCCTGAGGTTCCGGGTTCGATCCCCGGTGGTGGAAACAAATGGGCAAAATGTTTCTTACACCCCTGATGCCCCTGTTACCTAGCAGTAAAAAGGTACCTGGGAGTTAGACAGCTGCTACGGGCTGCTTCCTGGAGGTGGAGGCCTGGTCGAGGACCGGGCCGCGGGGACACTAAAGCCCCGAAATCATCTTAAGATAACCTCCCCACGGACACACAGACGCCTCCTGTGGGTCTAATACTTTTCCCTGCCCCTCGTGCAACTCCTATGGAGTTATACTTTCCCTCTGCCTTAAGCACAAAATTAGTATTTACACCGCCTCCACGGAATAGAACTGTTTATATAACTACAACAGTTGTAGTGGGCGTAGTATTGTGAGTATTGTAGTTGCTGACTTCTACAATACTCACGATTGAAGACATCACACATACGTTACACAAACCATGGAACAAACAAATTCTTGGCTTTAATTTTTCGCTGATTAAATAATTTATAAGTTACAACTATATTAGAGTAAAAAATACTTCCCAGGGAAAATACGTCCAAAGGAAAATATTACTCAGGGAAAATAAGAAATGAGGTGCTAGTTTGAACTTGGAAACTTATTACCACAAAAAGTGGAAATGAAAATATATTTGCCTGAGGAATGATAGTGAGCCTCACAGTTGTCAACATAGTGAGCCTCACAGTTGTCAACATAGTGAGCCTCACAGTTGTCAACATAGTGAGCCTCACAGTTGTCAACATAGTGAGCCTCACAGTTGTCAACATAGTGAGCCTCACAGTTGTCAACATAGTGAGCCTCACAGTTGTCAACATAGTGAGCCTCACAGTTGTCAACATAGTGAGCCTCACAGTTGTCAACATAGTGAGCCTCACAGTTGTCAACATAGTGAGCCTCACAGTTGCCAACATAGTGAGCCTCACAGTTGTCAACATAGTGAGCCTCACAGTTGTCAACATAGTGAGCCTCACAGTTGTCAACATAGTGAGCCTCACAGTTGTCAACATAGTGAGCCTCACAGTTGTCAACATAGTGAGCCTCACAGTTGCCAACATAGTGAGCCTCACAGTTGCCAACATAGTGAGCCTCAGTTGTCAACATAGTGAGCCTCACAGTTGTCAACATAGTGAGCCTCACAGTTGTCAACATAGTGAGCCTCACAGTTGTCAACATAGTGAGCCTCACAGTTTTCAACATAGTGAGGCACACAATTGCCAACATAGTGAGCCTCACTGTTGTCAACATAATGAGCCTCACAGTTGTCAACATAGTGAGCCACACAGTTGTCAACATAGTGAGGCACACAGTTGTCAACATAGTGAGCCTCAGTTGTCAACATAGTGAGCCTCAGTTGTCAACATAGTGAGCCTCAGTTGTCAACATAGTGAGCCTCAGTTGTCAACATAGTGAGCCTCACAGTTGTCAACATAATGAGCCACACAGTTGTCAACATAGTGAGCCTCACTTGTCAACATAGTGAGCCTCAGTTGTTAACATGGTGAGCCTCAGTTGTCAACATAGTGAGCCACAGTTGTCAACATAGTGAGCCTCACAGTTGTCAACATAGTGAGCCTCACAGTTGTCAACATAGTGAGCCTCACTTGTCAACATAGCGAGCCTCAGTTGTCAACATAGTGAGCCACACAGTTGTCAACATAGTGAGCCTCACTTGTCAACATAGTGAGCCTCACTTGTCAACATAGTGAGCCTCACTTGTCAACATAGTGAGCCTCACTTGTCAACATAGTAAGCCACACAGTTGTCAACATAGTGAGCCTCAGTTGTCAACATAGTGAGCCTCACTTGTCAACATAGTGAGCTTCACTTGTCAACATAGTGAGCCTCACTTGTCAACATAGTGAGCCTCACTTGTCAACATAGTGAGCCACAGTTGTCAACATAGTGAGCCTCACTTGTCAACATAGTGAGCCTCAGTTGTCAACATAGTGAGGCACACAGTTGTCAACATAGTGAGGCACACAGTTGTCAACATAGTGAGGCACACAGTTGTCAACATAGTGAGCCACACAGTTGTCAACATAGTGAGGCACACAGTTGTCAACATAGTGAGCCTCACAGATGTCAACATAGTGAGCCTCACAGTTGTCAACATAGTGAGCCTCACAGTTGTCAACATAGTGAGCCACACAGCTGTCAACATAGTGAGCTTCACAGTTGTCAACATAGTGAGCCTCACAGTTGTCAACATAGTGAGCCACAGTTGTCAACATAGTGAGCCTCACAGATGTCAACATAGTGAGCCTCACAGATGTCAACATAGTGAGCCACACAGTTGTCAACATAGTGAGGCACACAGTTGTCAACATAGTGAGCCTCACAGATGTCAACATAGTGAGCCTCACAGTTGTCAACATAGTGAGCCACACAGTTGTCAACATAGTGAGCCTCACAGATGTCAACATAGTGAGCCACACAATTGTCAACATAGTGAGGCACACAGTTGTCAACATAGTGAGCCTCACAGATGTCAACATAGTGAGCCTCACAGTTGTCAACATAGTGAGCCACACAGTTGTCAACATAGTGAGCCTCACAGTTGTCAACATAGTGAGCCACACAGTTGTCAACATAGTGAGCTTCACAGTTGTCAACATAGTGAGGCACACAGTTGTCAACATAGTGAGCCTCACAGATGTCAACATAGTGAGCCTCACAGTTGTCAACATAGTGAGGCACACAGTTGTCAACATAGTGAGCCACACAGTTGTCAACATAGTGAGCCACACAGTTGTCAACATAGTGAGCTTCACAGTTGTCAACATAGTGAGCCTCACAGTTGTCAATATAGTGAGCCACACAGTTGTCAACATAGTGAGCTTCACAGTTGTCAACATAGTGAGGCACACAGTTGTCAACATAGTGAGCCACACAGTTGTCAACATAGTGAGCCACACAGTTGTCAACATAGTGAGCTTCACAGTTGTCAACATAGTGAGCCTCACAGTTGTCAACATAGTGAGCCACACAGTTGTCAACATAGTGAGCTTCACAGTTGTCAACATAGTGAGGCACACAGTTGTCAACATAGTGAGCCTCACTTGTCAACATAGTGAGCCTCACAGTTGTCAGCATAGTGAGCCTCACAGTTGTCAACATGGTGAGCCACAGTTGTCAACATTGTGAGCCTCAGTTGTCAACATAGTGAGCCTCACAGTTGTCAACATAGTGAGCCTCAGTTGTCAACATAGTGAGCCACAGTTGTCAACATAGTGAGCCTCAGTTGTCAACATAGTGAGCCTCAGTTGTCAACATAGTGAGCCTCAGTTGTCAAGAAGGGTACTCAAAGCACCCACGTTCACAAGAGTGCTGCTGGGTGCTCAGAAACCACGTGTAAATGAATGAGATCTTTGACCCAACTAAACTAAAGCTGGTAATTAGCCCCGGTGTTCAGTTCTTTTTATATATAATAAAATACGTGTTCAGTAGCCTGATCTCCAATCCTGAAAGAAATCCCCCCCTCCCCTCCTCTTCCCCCCAAAAAAAATCATGTTAAAACGAAACCAAAGAGGAATATAAACAAAAATATATCCTATAGCTAAACATTTTAATTAATATTATAGCAATGATGATGAAATACAAATGTCAACTATTTTATTTCACGCCCTACTCAATAGCAGCCTAGGAAAAATAATATTTGTTTATATTACACTAGAAAAATGTTTCGGTCGTATGTTTAACTCCCGTTGTGGAAAGATTTACGACTGGAACGCCGTTTATGCGTGCTTGGAAGGTATTTCTTACCAGCAGACGCCCTCAAACGGAATAATTGGTAAAACCGAACATTACTGCTGTTCGAATTAGACAAGATAACATAGCCCAGTAAAGTTCCAATCACTAATTTTACGTTAAATAGTAGGACGGTCCACTTCAAATGTGTAAATCCCAACATTTCTCAGGTGAGTTAGCACATATTGACAAACGTGAATATGTTGTGTAAAGAGAATTATTCTCAGAGAGAGAAAAAAAAGGTAATGAATTTGCATGTTTCTTTGTGTGTGGTATGTTGGGGGTCAGATATGTTGCGGTGTGTGGCAACCTGCCGGGTGGGCGTGGCTGTCAAGTTGGCGACTCTGCTTTATATTGTCATGTGCTTGCTGGCCTGCCTGCCTGCTAGCCTGCTTGCTGGCTGGCCTGCCTGCCTGCTGGCCTGCCTGCTGGCTGGCCTGCCTGCCTGCTAGCCTGCTTGCTGGCTGGCCTGCTGGCTGGCCTGCCTGCCTGCTAGCCTGCTTGCTGGCTGGCCTGCTGGCTGGCCTGCCTGCCTGCAAGCCTGCTTGCTGGCCTGCCTGCCTGCTAGCCTGCTTGCCTGCTAGCCTGCTTGCTGGCTGGCTTGCTGGCTGGCCTGCCTGCTGACCTGCTTGCTGGCTGGCTGGCCTGCTTGCTGGCTGGCTGGTCTGCTTGCTGGCTGGCCTGCCTGCTGGCCTGCCTGCTGGCTGGCTTGCTGGCTGGCCTGCTTACTGGCTGGTCTGCTTGCTGGCTGGCTGGCCTGCTTGCTGGCTGGCCTGCCTGCTGGCCTTAATAACATTTATTATATATATATATATATATATATATATATATATATATATATATATATATATATATATATATATATATATATATAACAATTTGTAGCGTGTATGCTAATGCTGTACCACTAGAGTAGAGTTCATCCAAGGGGAAAAACTCGGCTAATATAAACAGTGTGTTTATGCTGGCCGGTAATTCATTGGATAAACCTCTTACACATTCTGGGAACTTTGTGAGCAAATGCAAATGTCTAGCGGTTCTCCTTTAAATTCTATTTACGACCCTAATTTCAAAGGTAAATAGTGAGTTAACAAAAGAAATTAGCTCTCACGCAGCACAAATATCTTGAAAGCGATTTATTGTAATTTGTCCCCGGCCGAGTTATTATGTTCATGGCCTTCGTGGAAGTGAGTAGTGGCTCCCCAAGTCTATCATTTCCAGGGAATAAAAGGCACTGGTATTTGACGAGAAAATAATGTGAGTCTCGTGGGCGAGCTAAATAATGTGGTCAGTTAGCCAGCGTACCTCGTAAAGCAGGAGGACACGGGGGGCAAAAACCCCATGGCAAGAGTTTCACTACCAAGACTGTCTTACTGCATACAGTGCTGCTGCTACGACGACGACGACGACGAAGAAGAAGAAGAGGAGGACGACACTAGCTCCTCCTCCATCACCTTTTTCTCCTCCACCATCACCACTACCTCCACCACCACCTCCACCACCATCACCACCATCACCACCACCTCCTCCACCACAACCACCACCATCACCACCACCTCCATCACCACCACTATCACTACCACCACCATCACCACCACCACCTCCATCACCACCACTATCACTACCACCACCATCACCACCACCACCACCATCACCACCACCATCACCACCACCACCATCACCACCACCACCATCACCCCCACCACCACCTCCCCACGTGGACACTATACACTCCGTAAGGGGTTTTACATAACTACAATACAATGACATGTATAAATTAAACTCTTACAAAATATGTTTAAAGAAGCTACCTTTGGGACCCTAAGCTGGGTTTTATTACTTAGCTTTATATAAACCAAATAAGCTTACTCGGTGAAGCAAAGCAAGGAGGCTCAAACACCTATCGTCTGCCACAGTGGCATAGCTCAGGAATCTGTACATCAGTTGATTAACGGTTGAGAGGCGGGACCATAGAGCCAGAGCTCAACCCCCGCAAGTACAATTAGGTGAGTACAGTTCTAAACAAGTTTACAAGCAACTGAAAAGCTTATACATTTAGAAGTTAAATAAAAATGCCCATTTTTAATAGCCAATGAAATTTATTATATGAACAGACAAGCGCATTCCTAATTTCCCATTAACAAACCCCAACCCCCCAAACCCCCCAAAAAAATAGATCAAACAATCAGCTGTTTATAGTCCTCTAATATTTCTTCTCTATTTTGATTCAATGTTGAGTTAGAAGCTTTCCTTTAGGAATTACTAAATCTAATGTTTTTCTTGTTCTATTAGCACTAACCAAATATGCTATGGAAAAATTAATTGAAATGTGTGAAAGATGTGCTAAATACAGCCCCACGTTCAGACCATTTTTTTCCAGATTTCACACTAAAGTAACTGGCCAGATATTCCATAAAAATATTACGAAAAATATTTTGGTTATATCACTCAAGTGGTCCCACTTACAACTTGTTCTGATGCTATAAGAGATCTGAAAGTCAGAACAAATATAGTTATGATTGAAGTGGGTCGTCTCGACATCCGGTGGAAAGTTGAGTTATTTAACAGTGTTTGAGTTTGTATCGATGTGAACTATGGAACCTCCCAAATGTTGATAGTAAGCCAAATTGTTAATGGAGGAAGTATTCAAGACCTACGTGCTTCCCTGACCTGAATCTGCCTGACCTGATGTCCGCACCGACACTTCAATAAATTATTCACGAACGAATGATATCCTATGTTTAAAGAAACATGTTTTGTGTCTCGGAGAGGCTGCAGGATCCAAGTTCAGTAGAACTTCTGGTTTCAACTCTTTTTACCATGTCGTAGCTCAGTCGATTAAGGCAGCGTATGGGATGATCTCGGATGTAGGTTCGAATCCTCGTCACGGCCCTTGAGGATTTGTTCAATGATGCATCACGCTATTGTGATTTCTGTATGGAATACTATCCCATGTCTGGATAAAGTAATCCATACGGCAAGCACAATAAGCTCTTTTCCTCAGGTATTCACTTAAGACTGGCCACTATCTCTGGGTCAAGTGTAGGGACCCATAGCCTCGGAGAAGAAAATAAAGGTCTAAAAACATGTCAGCCTCGTTCATAACGTTTAGGCCATATTCAACAAAAAATTGACAGACACGTTAAAATGAAACGTAACAGATACAAGGCTAGTAGGCGAGGCATCGAGAGCTGGAGCTCATCCCCATGTTGACACTGACAGGTAAGTACCACCACACCAGACAGCCACCACCACACCAGACACAGCCACCATCACACCAGACACAGCCACCACCACACCAGACAGCCACCACCACACCAGACAGCCACCACCACACCAGACACAGCCACCACCACACCAGACAACCACCACCACACCAGACACAGCCACCACCACACCAGACAGCCACCACCACACCAGACACAGCCACCACCACACCAGACAGCCACCACCACACCAGACAGCCACCACCACACCAGACAGCCACCACCACACCAGACACAGCCACCACCACACCAGACACAGCCACCACCACACCAGACACAGCCACCACCACACCAGACAGCCACCACCACACCAGACAGCCACCACCACACCAGACACAGCCACCACCACACCAGACACAGCCACCACCACACCAGACACAGCCACCACCACACCAGACAGCCACCACCACACCAGACACAGCCACCACCACACCAGACAACCACCACCACACCAGACACAGCCACCACCACACCAGACAACCACCACCACACCAGACACAGCCACCACCACACCAGACAGCCACCACCACACCAGACACAGCCACCACCACACCAGACAGCCACCACCACACCAGACAGCCACCACCACACCAGACAGCCACCACCACACCAGACAGCCACCACCACACCAGACACAGCCACCACCACACCAGACAACCACCACCACACCAGACACAGCCACCACCACACCAGACAACCACCACCACACCAGACACAGCCACCACCACACCAGACAGCCACCACCACACCAGACACAGCCACCACCACACCAGACAGCCACCACCACACCAGACAGCCACCACCACACCAGACAGCCAGACACTGACAATAAACACCCAGGAACACTCACCAGCTGCTGCGTTTAGCTTGTGGATCGGTCATGGGATGGGGGTGGGGGGGGGGCCGACTGTGTGTCTGTACTCACCTTTAAGTTCTCACTGGTCACGTTTAGTCGCTGCTCACCTATTGCAATGGCTCCCGGATATCATGCTTATCATACCTACTTTAGAAATATGTGTAATGTAACCCACAACAATCTTTAAGCTCACCTTTATACTGAAGAAGCACTTTATTTCATCCCTTTGGCTCATTTTAGATTAGTTTTCACCCCCATGACCTCTCCTCCGTTCACGTTGTGTCTCAAAGAATCTTATATGTTGTAATCATGTCCCCCATTTTCCTTCTCCTTTGGAGAGTGGTGAAATGTATTTCCTCATAGCTAAGTCCTGATAGTTCCGTGACGTGTCTTCTAGAATACCTTTGAACTCTCTAATTTTGCTCTATGCAGACGAGGCTTCCAAACTGGAACCACACATTCTAGCACTGATCTAAGCTAGGAAGTCTACAATGTTCTCAACGCTGAATTGCTCAGGTGCATATAATTTACACAAATGTTAGACTGAATTGTATATATCACTCATGTTATCCTTATATATATTTTTTTAAATTATTTTCTACCACAGACGTGGCCACACATTTACAATGCTAACCATCAATATGTACATTTTATTTTGTCCGCCATGAACAGTGTTAGAGATCTGTTAAACATATAGTTCATTGATCCTTATAATGTGTAGCAGTATGCCACCAAATAGACTAGCTGTGAGTGGCTCAGTCTCGCTGCGTACATCGAGAAATATTAGAGCGTTAGAGAAGCCTAATACAACAAATTCAAACAAAAATGTTTAGAAAATAACGCCTGTCTTAGTGAAACCATGAGACAGTAAATCTCACATTAGCAGATTTAGTCCCACTTTACAAGTGGGACACGGGTCAAACTAATATTATACACTATTAATGCCCCTTGAAAGAATGATTAGGAGTTAAAACTGCAGTTTAGTGGAGAAAATATTGTTACACAAGTCAGGTTAACGTGGATTTAGAGCTGAAAGATCTTGCCTTTCGCAATTAACGAACGTTACGACAAAGTCACGGAAGCATTAGAAGAACGCCAAAGTGTAAATGTTGCATACACTATGAAAGATATTTAATAAACGTGACCATGCAGTGATAGCCCATCAAATGAGGTTCCCCTGAAATATATTATATACTCTTTTTTCCCCTGATAATTTGAATTAGAAATGTAACACTTAACAAAAGAAACCCAAGTCCAAGCACAGTGGAGAGCTCTGAACCCCGAGGGCGCTGTGCTTACGCCACTACTCTTTCCCCTCTTCATATAGCACATAAGTATACATCACAGTTTCGTGTTAACCTATATTCAAGATACTTAAGTCAGCATGAAAATTACCTTGATAGACTGTTGCACAGTCACTACGATACCAACCACAGCGACTGTTCTAACAGTCACTACGATACCAACCACAGCGACTGTTCTAACAGTCACTACGATACCAACCACAGCGATTGTTCTAACAGTCACTACGATACCAACCACAGCGATTGTTCTAACAGTCACTACGATACCAACCACAGCGACTGTTCTAACAGTCACTACGATACCAACCACAGCGACTGTTCTAACAGTCACTACGATACCAACCACAGCGACTGTTCTAACAGTCACCACGTTATCAACCACAGCGATTGTTCTATCAGTCACTACGTTACTACAATTAACGTCACTACGTTAATTGAAGAGAAGCTACATACCATTAGTCAAAATAATAATAACGACAAAATACTCGTACGTTCACATACGCGAAAAGTGTAAACAAATATTAACGTCAGTAATATCCAGAGTAACGCAGCTTTTCGTTCTCAATAACAGGAAGAACAAGAGTGCACAGAACAAAGACGCCATAACAGTCCAATGACTGCAAGAGAACCCTATTTAATGCCTCATGTTGCGAAGGATCCTTGTTTACAACCCCATGTTGGGCCTTGTTTACAACCCCATGTTGGGCCTTGTTTACAACCCTATGTTGTTGAGCCTTGTTTACCATCACATGTAAACAACGCTTGTAAACACTACACGGGATCCAGTAAGTTCAGTAGAACTTCTGTTTCAACCCTTTTAACCATGTCGTAGCTCAGTCGATTAAGGCAGTGTCTGGGATGCTCCCGGACGCAGGTTCGAATCCTCGTCACGGCCCTTGTGGATTTGTTCAACGCTTGTAAATATATTATGACATTATTATTCACTTCATTTTCTTGTTATAATTATTATTATATGTTATTCATGCTCAAGGAAATCACAACAGCGTGGTATATCAGTGAGAACACCGTCGGAGCGGAGCGGGAATCGAACCAACGTCTAGGTGAATGCCAGACGCGCGCCATATACCCCTTCAACCATGACGTGCTACAAAAGCTATTCAACTCGGGACACTACTGTGTCCTCTAAGGATTCGGTAGACACAGTAGTGTCTCGGGGTATAATGTTATGGTTCAGGGGGGGGTATAATGGTATACCGGGATCCTCTCTGACGTAGGTTCGAATCCTCATCACGGCCCATGTGGATTTGTTCATGGTACGCTTAGCTCCAGCAATTGTATTATTATTACTACGTCTAACCAGCTGTGTGAACATTTCCAGAGTAGCACACAAGCTACTTACAAGTAGTAAAGTAGCACTCTTGCTAAACAGGTTTCACTGTATGAAGCAAAACTCTACAAAACACACACTATAATTATAAGCAATTAGTGTTGATAGTTGTCCCTGTATTACAGCCAGAGGGTATACTATGATAACACTATAACACCAGTTTATTCAAAAGCTGGTTCGGTAATGATAACGTTAAAAGATAACAGCGCTAAACATGACGATATAGCTTCGTAGCTGGTGATGATGATTAAAGGTGAGAAATAGTGAAAAATAACACTATTAACCGTGACGTCATTCATTACCACCATCCCCACCATAATCTTATTGCCCCCCCCCCTCCACCACCGTCACCATTCCTACCATCACCATAATTACCACCACCACCACTACTACCATCATCTCTTCACCATCCCCACCATCTCCTCCACCACCACCACTACTACCATCATCTCTTCACCACCAGCACCATCTCCTCCATCACCATCCCCACCACCACTACCACTATCACCATCGTCTTCACCACCAGCACCATCTCCATCACCATCCCCACCACCACCACCACTACCACTACCACCATCGTCTTCACCATCCCCACCACCACTACCACCATTAACAAAACAAGAGATACCGCTGGTAGACAAACAGCAGTGTCCACCATGACCTTCACATACATAACAGAGCCAAAACAGCTCCGACCGAAAATGACAAGACGAAATACGCGTTCAAGGGAAAGAGAGCACCAGAACTGCTCGAAAACAAAGAGAAAATGCAAGAAACTAAGAAACCAAACGTGAGAGAAGAGGGGAAATTGGGGGGGGGGGGGTAGATGGAGGTAAGGGTGGGAGGGGGCGCTGGAGAGAGAATGGGAGAGAGGGAGGGAGGGATGGAGGGAACAATGTTGGAGGGAGGTAGTGGGAAGCAGACACGCAGACAAGCCAGCCAGCCAGCCAGCCAGCCAGCGTGGCAGACTGCCGCAGACAACAAAGGTAGGTGTGTGTGTGTGTGTGTGTGTGTGTGTGTGTGTGTGTGTGTGTGTGTGTGTGTGTGTGTGTGTGTGTGTGTGTGTGTGTGTGTGTCTAGCCAGACTCTACCCAACAGTCTCCTCCACGTTAAACCACTACAAAATTTATGTTTAATAATCACAAAATATTTCTCTCATTGATCAGTTGCTCGTTTGACCAGAAATACAGCATCTAATCTACAGTCATAAAAGCAGAACGTCTTGAAGCAAGCGAATAAAGCGAGCTCCAAGCAGGATGTGTGCAAAATTCACATTCTTCCTTCTGGGCTGTAACGAACTTCACTGGGAACGAAAAACAAGGGAGGACGCCCCCTGGCCGAGGATATTAACTAACAATAATTACACCGAACTACGACTATCCGTATGTTTAGGTCGCGCAAGAAACTGTCGTTAACTGAATCGTGTTGCAGTTTTGCCAGCCATGGTTTACCGGATATTAACCCTCAGGTCAATAACACCAGGTACACTAATGAGACAGGTCAACACTCCCAGGTACACTAGTGGGGCAGGTCAACACTCCCAGGTACACTAATGAGACAGGTAAACACTCCCAGGTACACTAGTGGGGCAGGTCAACACTCCCAGGTACACTAATGAGACAGGTCAACACTCCCAGGTACACTAATGAGACAGGTCAACACTCCCAGGTACACTAATGAGACAGGTCAACACTCCCAGGTACACTAGTGGGGCAGGTCAACACTCCCAGGTACACTAATGAGACAGGTCAACACTCCCAGGTACACTAATGAGACAGGTCAACACTCCCAGGTACACTAATGAGACAGGTCAACACTCCCAGGTACACTAGTGGGGCAGGTCAACACTCCCAGGTACACTAATGAGACAGGTCAACACTCCCAGGTACACTAGTGGGGCAGGTCAACACTCCCAGGTACACTAATGAGACAGGTCAACACCCCCAGGTACACTAATGAGACAGGTCAACACCCCCAGGTACACTAATGAGACAGGTCAACACCCCCAGGTACACTAATGAGACAGGTCAACACCCCCAGGTACACTAATGAGACAGGTCAACACCCCCAGGTACACTAATGAGACAGGTCAAGGACATCCCTGAAATATAAGGCATCAGTTCAAGGAATGTGGTACAGCAAGTTAAGTTCTTGAAGTAAACATGTGAACTAACAGCACTAAGTCCCAACGCTTGTATTCTATCGAGGGCCAGCCCGTTCCCCTAAGGTTTCCCAACGTCAAGAAAACGGTCCACTTAAAGTGGTCTCTCCTAACCATACCAGAGGACCCAAAACAGAAAACGGGTCAGTACGTCACTGTCGCGTGCCGCTTCCATTTTCTAGTACGACAATTGTTGGCCTTATGTAACGCATACGAGCGAAAAGTGACGTTCTTTGTAGGAGGACAGGTTGGAGGAGGACAGGTTGTAGGACAGGCTGGAGGAGGACAGGTTGTAGGACAGGCTGGAGGAGGACAGGTTGTAGGACAGGCTGGAGGAGGACAGGTTGTAAGAGGACAGGTTGTAGGAGGACAGGTTATGAAGGACAGGTTGTAGGACAGGTTGTAGGAGGACAGGTTGTAGGAGGACAGGCTGTAGGAGGACAGGCTGTAGGAAGACAGGCTGTAGGACAGGTTGTAGGAGGACAGGTTGTAGGAGGACAGGTTGTAGGAGGACAGGCTGTAGGAGGACAGGTTGTAGGATGACAGGCTGTAGGAGGACAGGCTGTAGAAAGACAGGCTGTAGGAGGACAGGCTTTAGGAGGACAGGTTGTAGGAGGACAGGCTGTAGGAGGACAGGTTGTAGGAGGACAGGCTGTAGGAGGACAGGCTGTAGGAGGACAGATTGTAGGAGGACAGCATACAGTTCTTACGTAAATACTTTAACAAATACTGAAGTACCTTTGAATATCCCATGTTCCCATGTCTGTGAATATAGTTTGTGAGAAAAACCTTACAAACACACGACGGAATCATCCCCATATTTTCCGCTTGTTACAACTTGTAATAGTTGCTGCATCTTGTTATAACGTTTTTATGACGCATTAAAACGTTGATACAACTTGGTACATTGGTTGTTACAACTTGTTAGGTGTTAAAACTTGTTCGAAGGTTGTAGCAACGTTGTAGTTTCGTTCTGTATTAGGCGGGGAGTTGTGAGATTGAAGGCAGCTCGGGACAGGAGCCCGTCATATACTGAAGTGTATATGTGACATCAGCATGACATCCTGTGCTTGAAATGCTGCAGGCTGTGTATGACAAGCTGCAGGCTGTGTATGACATGCTGCAGGCTGTGTTTGAGTATGACATGCTGCAGGCTGTGTTTGACATGCTGCAGGCTGTGTATGACAAGCTACAGGCTGTGTATGACATGCTGCAGGCTGTGTATGACATGCTGCAGGCTGTGTTTGACATGCTGCAGGCTGTGTATGACATGCTGCAGGCTGTGTATGACAAGCTACAGGCTGTGTATGACAAGCTACAGGCTGTGTATGACAAGCTGCAGGCTGTGTATGACAAGCTGCAGGCTGTGTATGACATGCTGCAGGCTGTGTTTGACAAGCTGCAGGCTGTGTATGACAAGCTGCAGGCTGTGTATGACAAGCTACAGGCTGTGTATGACAAGCTGCAGGCTGTGTATGACAAGCTGCAGGCTGTGTATGACATGCTGCAGGCTGTGTATGACATGCTGCAGGCTGTGTATGACATGCTGCAGGCTGTGTATGACAAGCTGCAGGCTGTGTATGACAAGCTGCAGGCTGTGTTTGACAAGCTGCAGGCTGTGTATGACAAGCTGCAGGCTGTGTATGACAAGCTACAGGCTGTGTATGACAAGCTGCAGGCTGTGTATGACAAGCTACAGGCTGTGTATGACAAGCTGCAGGCTGTGTATGACAAGCTGCAGGCTGTGTATGACAAGCTGCAGGCTGTGTATGACAAGCTGCAGGCTGTGTTTGACAAGCTGCAGGCTGTGTATGACAAGCTGCAGGCTGTGTATGACATGCTGCAGGCTGTATATGACAAGCTGCAGGCTGTGTTTGACAAGCTGCAGGCTGTGTATGACAAGCTGCAGGCTGTGTATGACAAGCTGCAGGCTGTGTATGACAAGCTGCAGGCTGTGTATGACATGCTACAGGCTGTGTATGACAAGCTACAGGCTGTGTATGACATGCTGCAGGCTGTATATGACAAGCTGCAGGCTGTGTTTGACAAGCTGCAGGCTGTGTATGACAAGCTGCAGGCTGTGTATGACAAGCTGCAGGCTGTGTATGACAAGCTGCAGGCTGTGTATGACAAGCTGCAGGCTGTGTTTGACAAGCTGCAGGCTGTGTATGACAAGCTGCAGGCTGTGTATGACAAGCTGCAGGCTGTATATGACAAGCTGCAGGCTGTGTTTGACAAGCTGCAGGCTGTGTATGACAAGCTGCAGGCTGTGTATGACAAGCTGCAGGCTGTGTATGACATGCTACAGGCTGTGTATGACAAGCTACAGGCTGTGTATGACATGCTGCAGGCTGTATATGACAAGCTGCAGGCTGTGTTTGACAAGCTGCAGGCTGTGTATGACAAGCTGCAGGCTGTGTATGACAAGCTGCAGGCTGTGTATGACAAGCTGCAGGCTGTGTATGACAAGCTGCAGGCTGTGTTTGACAAGCTGCAGGCTGTGTATGACAAGCTGCAGGCTGTGTATGACAAGCTGCAGGCTGTATATGACAAGCTGCAGGCTGTGTTTGACAAGCTGCAGGCTGTGTATGACAAGCTGCAGGCTGTGTATGACAAGCTACAGGCTGTGTATGACAAGCTACAGGCTGTGTATGACATGCTGCAGGCTGTGTTTGACAAGCTGCAGGCTATGTATGACAAGCTACAGGCTGTGTATGACAAGCTGCAGGCTGTGTATGACATGCTGCAGGCTGTGTATGACAAGCTACAGGCTGTGTATGACATGCTACAGGCTGTGTATGACAAGCTACAGGCTGTGTATGACATGCTGCAGGCTGTATATGACAAGCTGCAGGCTGTGTTTGACAAGCTGCAGGCTGTGTATGACAAGCTGCAGGCTGTGTATGACAAGCTGCAGGCTGTGTATGACAAGCTGCAGGCTGTGTATGACAAGCTGCAGGCTGTGTATGACAAGCTGCAGGCTGTGTTTGACAAGCTACAGGCTGAGTATGACAAGCTGCAGGCTGTGTTTGACAAGCTACAGGCTATGTATGACAAGCTACAGGCTGTGTATGACAAGCTGCAGGCTGTGTATGACATGCTGCAGGCTGTGTATGACAAGCTACAGGCTGTGTATGACATGCTACAGGCTGTGTATGACAAGCTACAGGCTGTGTATGACATGCTGCAGGCTGTATATGACAAGCTGCAGGCTGTGTTTGACAAGCTGCAGGCTGTGTATGACAAGCTGCAGGCTGTGTATGACAAGCTGCAGGCTGTGTATGACAAGCTGCAGGCTGTGTATGACAAGCTGCAGGCTGTGTATGACAAGCTGCAGGCTGTGTTTGACAAGCTACAGGCTGTGTATGACAAGCTGCAGGCTGTGTATGACATGCCTGCGCGAGACGGAGGAAAAAAACATTTCACTGTCAGGAAGACTGTAAACTCAAAATGCATGAAAGGGAGTTTTCCACCGTAATACTTATTACCTATTTGTGCTTGCACAAGGTCGGAAATACCTCTTGGGCCCGTCTTCTCTCACTCGCGCATTTATCATGATTTTGTCACTTTTTATTTAGTTTTATTTGCTTTTCGGTTCAACTACGTAATTTACCACAAATGTACAGCCATTTTGTGCTCTTCTCTCCCTACTAAATTAACAAAATTCTAAATAAATCCTCAAGAAAGGTTGGCAGACCTCTCACCCTTTCAACATGAGGCTCACAACAGTCACTATACAAGGCACTTTACATCTATGGTGAGTCACACAGTTACTAGTCTTGCTGCACACCCACCCAACTGGGCGGCAGCTTTACAGTCATGTGCTCCACACCCACCCAACTGGGCGGCAGAGCTTTACAGTCATGTGCTCCACACCCACCCAACTGGGCGGCAGCTTTACAGTCATGTGCTCCACACCCACCCAACTGGACGGCAGCTTTACAGTCATGTGCTCCACACCCACCCAACTGGACGGCAGCTTTACAGTCATGTGCTCCACACCCACCCAACTGGACGGCAGCTTTACAGTCATGTGCTCCACACCCACCCAACTGGACGACAGCTTCACGTAACCTATAACCTCTTTCGCAGCTTTATTTAAAATGACAATAAACTTTACCAGTGTCAGGTCGTTGATCATTACGGAAATAAAACTAAATAACTCTTGTCCGAGGGACCTAACCAGCGTTTTGCGGTCAGCTTATTCCCTGAAGCTTTGCGTGTCCAAGCAGAGTTACGGGGGAGAGGATCGAGTTATTCGCAAACGCCCCTTTTAATGCATTAAATGTCACGCCTGGAGTCCTTCACGCCTATATTCCCGCCCAGAGTCCTGAGCACCCCACAAACGCTCTCTCTCTCTCTCACCGTCTTGAGTACCATTGGTACTCACCATTGAGTACGATTGGTACTCACCTAGATATGCTTGCGGGGGTTGAGCTCTGGCTCTTTGGTCCCGCCTCTCAACTGTCACTCAACTGGTGTACAGATTCCTGAGCCTATTGGGCTCTATCATATCTACATTTGAAACTGTGTATGGAGTCAGCCTTCACCAGGTGTGTGTGTGAGTGAGACTTCAGTATACAAGATGGAGGTTACAGCTCCCTACGTCATCATTCTACAGTATACACCTGCTTACGTCATCATACAGGATCTCACAAACGCTTGCCATAATAAAGCTGATACACACACACGTGTTTCTCATAATAAAACAGGTACACGGTACCCTCCTGAGGGGACCATCATCCAAGGACACACCGTACGCCTGGTTTCACCATTAACCAGGGTCTCACGGTACACATGGTGGTAATACTATACACTCACGTGATATAATTGATGGTACCTTCATCCTAGTACCTGTGGTACACCTTGTTACGCTAGGGTTGGTGGTACCATCACTCAGGGATCTGTGGTACATCTAATGGTACATCTAGGGGGGCCCCGTGGTACCCCTTGGTGCATGCTGCTGTTAAACACAGTGGTGTAAAAACAGTGTAGGCGTCAATAGCTTCCTCTCGGTGAGTACAGACAGCAGCTTATATAGAGTTAAATATAGCAGTTTCTGCGTTGTAGACTGCGCCTCCTCACCTCTCTCCCGCCCTCCACCAGCTCTGTAGTGTCAGCATAAACCTACATGATTATACACACACACACACACACACACACACTCCTGTACTGACACACAGTCAGGAATCTGTACACCTGTTGATTGACGGTTGAGAGGCGGGACCAAAGAGCCAGAGCTCAACCCCCGCAAACACAACTAAGTGAGTAAACCAAGAGTTGTTAACAAGTGGAATGCATTAGGCAGTGATGTGGTGGAGGCAGACTCCATACACACCTTCAAATGTAGATATAATGGGGCCCAGTAGGCTCAGGAATCTGTGCATCAGTTGATTGATGGTTGAGAGACAGGACCAAAGAGCCAGAGCTCAACCCCCGCAAGCACAACTAGGTGAGTACATACACACTTCTGTGAGAATGTGTCTGACCAAAATTAGAGGCCAAGGACTTGGTACTACTCTCACTCAAATTTGCAGGGGGAATGATGAGTGGTACTGGACGGAAATAGGCCGGTCAGGGTAGGACTACGTTAAATGCTTTAGGAAGTATTAGCCACCCTCAAGTGTGTTTCATGGAATCATGTGTGTAATATAATGTGTGATTTCCATAGAGTTTTCTGTGAGAGACATAAGTTAGCCATCCGGAGTCTGCCAGTGCAGACCGCTTATCACATGCCTCTGTATGACTAACCATCCTGTGTGATGGGGATTTTTTAGCATCACCTAGTTAGCTTTTTTGACACACTGTACTCCACTTCATATAGTCTAGGGTAGCTGCACTAATGCACATGTACCTCATGTATTAAAAAAAATAGAAATTTTTGACACTCTGTACTCCACTTCATATAGTTTAGGGTAAATGCACAAATGCAGTTGTACCTAAATGTTTTTTTTATTAAGTTTGAGAAAGGCATAGGGGGACAGACTGCAGATAAGCTTCTCATGACGTTTCACTATTTTAATTTTTATTATGTTAATTTTGGAGAATTGAAAACTAAAGCTAATAACACTTAACATTTCTAGGTCCTGACAACCTCAGGTTAAACTTCACTTTCAACATTACAATCCAGCAAAATTATGCCAAATTTTCCTTCTAAATGTGTGATAAAAAAAAATACAAAATTAACAGCCCATTACAAAATCTTAATCAAACCCTCTCAAAAAAATGAAATAAGAAAAATAAACAAAAGTTTTTTTCCAACGACCCTCGTCTGTTTCGCATATATATTTGCACATGGCGCAATATTTTCCAGCCTGAGCAATAACAGTAATTACCTATTTATATAATCTGTCGTAAACAGCACCCGGCCCGAATATGCCAATATCATTATACATTTGGGAGCGCGCGATAAGTACTGACGGGATAAAATGTGCCTCCCATTCGTTACCTACTAATGGCCGCGCTGCAGAGAGCCAACGCTCGCGTTTTTACGTCACGACTACAGCTGCCATTTACAGGTTGGGCATTACAGCTAATCAATGGCTAAATACCCTGAGCCGGTCCTGAAATATGCCACGGCCGCTGACGTCTCATTTTATGGCTCATTAATCTATTATATCTCAATGGCATATTCTTTTTTGGGGAGGTGATTATATATATTATATATATATATATATATATATATATATATATATATATATATATATATATATATATATATATATACCCAGCGGTGCCCGGGACAATGTCTTCCTTTTCCCACACCCCTTTTTCCATCTTCCCTTTGACCCTTATGACCTTTGCCCTCCCCTCTCCCCCTCCCTCACCCCTACCCCTCCCCCTCCCTCCCCCGCCTCTCCTTCTCTATCACTATTCTACAATATTAACACTATCATAATAATATCAAGTGGCACTATGTCTTCTATAATATTAAATGACATTCACATATTATATAATAGTTCCCTTTTGGAATCTGTCGGTTGGCTTTCAGTTTTCTATGGGAAGAGGAAGGGGAGTGGGGGGGGGGGAATTGAGAATTTAATTTGCGTGTTTTATGGGATTATGGACTTAGTTTGAATGGCAGGACATTTTTGTTAATTTTCCCGAGATCAATGAATAAGGGTGTATAGTTCTAAAAGGGAATATAGATTTCATTTTTTTCAAAATACTGTATTTAGCTGATAACCATTGGCAAAAGTCGTCCTGGGGGGTCTAAATGTGAGTGTCATTCTGTTTACTTCTGACTTCTGGCCACCCGGACCATCCTATGATCATCCCGGACCCCAGACCAGTCCCCCTGCCAATTTGGGTGAGACTAACCCCAATCGTCTGGCCTCCAAGTTTGGAGTGTACTAGGTGAGGACACACATTGACTCTTATACTGAGTCCTCACCTAGTACTCACCTGGTTGTACTCATCTAGTTGTGCTTGCGGGGGGTTGAGCTCTGGCTCTTTGGTCCCGCCTCTCAACGGTCAATCAACTGGTCTACAGGTTCCTGAGTCTACTGGGTTTTATCATTTCTACACTTGAAACTGTGTATGGAGTCAGCCTCCACCACATCTGTTACTAATGCATTCCATTTATTAACCACTCTGATACTAAAAAAAAATCTAATTTCTTTATATTTCATTCGGGCACTCAATTTCCATCTGTGTCCCCTAGTGCGTGTGCCCCTTGTGTTAAATAAACTGTCTTTGTCTACCCTATCAATTCCTTTGAGAATCTTGTATGTGATGATCATGTCCCCCCTAATTCTCCTGTCTTCCAGCGACGTGAGGTTTAATTCTCGTAGTTTCTCCTCATAGTTCATGCCTCTCAGTTCGGGCGCTAATCTGGTGGCAAACCACTGAACCTTCTTCTATTTAGTTTAATGCTTGACAAGATATGGTCTCCATGCTGGAGCTGCATACTCCAGGATTGGTCTGACATACGTGGTATACAAGGTTCTGAATGATTCCTTACACAAGTTTCTAAATGCCATTCTTATGTTGGCCAACCTGGCATATGCCGCTGAGATTATCCTCTTGATGTGGGCTACGGGGGACTGGTCTGGCGTGATATTAACCCCAGGTCTTTCTCTCTCTCTGATTCTAGAAGAATTTCATCTCCCAAATAATATCTTGTATCTGGCCTCCTGCTCCCTACACCTATCTTCATTACATTACATTTGCTCGGGTTAAACTCTAGCAACGATTTGTTGGACCATTCCTTCAGTTTGTCCAGGTCTTTTTGAAGCCTCAAGCTGTCCTCCTCTGTTTTAATCTTTTTCATAATTTTGACATTGTCAGCAAACATTGAGAGGAATGAGTCTATACCCTCCGGGAGATCATTTACGTATATCAGAAACAGGATAGGTACGAGTACAGAACGCTGTGGTGTGAGTACAGAACGCTGTGGTGTGAGTACAGAACGCTGTGGTGTGAGTACAGAACGCTGTGGTGTGAGTACAGAACGCTGTGGTGTGAGTACAGAACGCTGTGGTGTGAGTACAGAACGCTGTGGTGTGAGTACAGAACGAGTCCGTTTGTGACTTCACACCAATCTGAAGTCTCACCCCTCACAGTAACTCACTTCTTCCTATTGCTTAGGTACTTCCTTATCCACTGGAACACCCTACCAGTTACTCTTGCCTGTTTCTCCACCTTATGCACCAGTCTCTTATAGGGTACTGTGTCAAAGGCTTCCTGACAGTGCAGAAAATGCAGTCTGCCCAACCTTCTGTCAATAAGGTCGCGTCGTTTTGTGTGTTATGTTAACCAACGTAACAAATACAACCTACTGTGGAAAGTAACGCCTCTCAAATATATATATATATACGGTCTCTATTCATTGAAATGATAGGTCAGGTGGGCTGCTTAGGGTGGAACGTTTCTGTTTAACTTAAGAGGCTGGATTTGTTACGAAGTGGCAAATAAGGAGAACCAGGTTGGGTAGAGACATTAGCTGGACAATAATTTGCATTACGAATCCTCTACAACGTATTTCATAGTGTTAATTACGCTCATATAACGCTATCCAGGTGAGCATGTTGTTGAAACCGAGTGTGCAAAGCCTGAATGACAGAAAATGGGAAACCCTTCAGTGCGCAACTTTCAAGGTGAACTAAACTAAATTAACTGTCGGGTAACTGTGGGTGGCAGAGAATTTCAATTGGTGTACGATCCCAAAATGGTTTTGAATGATGAATTACAATACAACGTATGCTGCAGTGAGCAGAATTTACGAACTCTCCACGGCATCAAACTCCAAACTCAAGACAACTAATCATATAAGTTTATTGTTATACAAATACTATATTGGTTAATGTGTAAAGGGAAAATAAATGTACACTATAGCGTTATGCACGAGGGAAACCACATTGGTACGGCCTCGAAATTATTGTAAATTTCCTCCTTCGTTATTTCTGAACACGTTATCCAGTCTTCACTATATTTGACACGTGTAAATATGTCCATTTTTCACGGCCAAAGTAATGTAAGTACAATACGTAGGTGTAATATATTACTAATGGATGCGGGCATGAACTCCACACAGAGGGACGTGAGGTATCTGTCAGCCAGTGATACCCAAGACAGGTGAGCCACACTGTGTCTGTCAGCCAGTGAAACCCAACACAGGTGAGCCACATGGTGTATGTCAGCCAGTGATACCCAACACAGGTGAGCCACACGGTATCTGTCAGCCAGTGATACCCAACACAGGTGAGCCACACTCTGTATGTCAGCCAGTGATACCCAACACAGGTGAGCCACACTCTGTATGTCAGCCAGTAATACCCAACACAGGTGAGCCACACTGTGTCTGTCAGCCAGTGAAACCCAACACAGGTGAGCCACATGGTGTATGTCAGCCAGTGATACCCAACACAGGTGAGCCACACTCTGTATGTCAGCCAGTAATACCCAACACAGGTGAGCCACACTCTGTATGTCAGCCAGTGATACCCAACACAGGTGAGCCACACTCTGTATGTCAGCCAGTAATACCCAACACAGGTGAGCCACACAATGTATGCCTGCTGGAGTAACCAAACACCAAGAGTCCTCCGGCTGCTAATGCCTCACCATGGCCACTACAACCCAGGGGATCACGGTTCTTGTCTCTAGGGATATACAAAGCTGTGCCTGTACCATACACACAATACTGTGTCTACTAAACTGCTGAATTCAAGCTAGCCGCTACGGGGGGGAGTTTAAACGCATGTTACAAAGCTTTGTGGGTAGAAAGTACAGTATAAAATTAGATTAGGCTTTTGTTAAATTAGGTTAGGCTTTGCTAGGCCCGGTTAGGGTTGAGTAAATTTGGTTTGGTTAGATTAGTTTTCGCGAGGCTTAAGCAGTGATATTTCCTTGTACAGTGAAAAAATGGCCGGATATATTCAAACGACACAGTGCCTATCAACAAATAAATTATTATTATTGCTATTGCACTATCTCAAGGAACGGAAACGTAAGCCATGTGCAATAAATGTGCAACTCAGCACGTGCTGAGCGACTGTACACGAGATGATGCAACACTACATTCAGTAGTCTGCAACACCACATTCACTTACACAGCATAAACGTTCACATGACTCATGTATCCACCCGACACACATGACTCATGTATCCACCCGACACACATTACTCATGTATCCACCCGACACATGACTCATGTATCCACCCGACACACATTACTCATGTATCCACCCGACACACCTGACTCATGTATCCACCCGACACACCTGACTCATGTATCCACCCGACACACCTGACTCATGTATCCACCCGACACATGACTCATGTATCCACCCGACACACATTACTCATGTATCCACCCGACACATGACTCATGTATCCACCCGACACACCTGACTCATGTATCCACCCGACACACCTGACTCATGTATCCACCCGACACACATGACTCATGTATCCACCCGACACACATTACTCATGTATCCATCCGACACACCTGACTCATGTATCCACCCGACACACCTGACTCATGTATCCACCCGACACACCTGACTCATGTATCCACTCGACACACCTGACTCATGTATCCACCCGACACACCTGACTCATGTATCCACCCGACACACCTGACTCATGTATCCACCCAACACACCTGACTCATGTATCCACCCGACACACATTACTCATGTATCCACCCAACACACATTACTCATGTATCCACCCGACACATGACTCATGTATCCACCCGACACACCTGACTCATGTATCCACCCGACACACATTACTTACTCATGTATCCACCCGACACACATGACTAATGTATCCACCCGACACACATTACTCATGTATCCACCCGACACACCTGACTCATGTATCCACCCGACACACCTGACTCATGTATCCACCCGACACCTGACTCATGTATCCACCCGACACACCTGACTCATGTATCCACCCGACACACCTGACTCATGTATCCACCCGACACACCTGACTCATGTATCCACCCGACACACATGACTCATGTATCCACCCAACACACATAACTCATGTATCCACCCAACACACATGACTCATGTATCCACCCGACACACCTGACTCATGTATTCACCCGACACCTGACTCATGTATCCACCCGACACACCTGACTCATGTATCCACCCGACACACCTGACTCATGTATCCACCCGACACACCTGACTCATGTATCCACCCGACACACCTGACTCATGTATCCACCCGACACACCTGCTGACGGAATATTCAACACCGCGGCTCACATTTATCTATCGCATATTGGATAATGATATATTAATCCAACATTCCCACATATCATACACTGAAATACTAATATATACTCGGTCCACTTTAATTTAATATTCATGCAGAATCTTACACATTCCAAATACTTTCAATATACACTGCCTCCAAAATATATGACCTGGCATACAACGAGTACATGGCACAACATACACTGCCTCTAATATACATGACCTGGCATACACTGCCACCAACATACATGGCACAGCATACAGTATACTGCCTCCATCATGTATGTCACAGCGTGCATTGCTTCCATTATACATGACACAGCAAGGACTGCCTCCGACATATATGTCCCAGCATACTGCCTTTAAATATACAAAACAGCATACAATAGTACCTTCAACATACACTGCCCCAAGATACAGTCTTAAAAATAGATACAAAACAAATACACTCCGCAACACTCGCTGTAGTGTAAGTTATGAAGCCTACACCTTATTTCTCCTGAAGCAGCAGAGAAAATCAGGGTTGGCGAGGTCTCAGGCCGCCCGCCCTCTGTCCCCACCCACCACCGCTGACCTGCCATAGTCCCAGCCCCTCCTTGCCACGCCCACGCCCCCCACTCTGCCATAGTCCCAGCCCCTCCTTGCCACGCCCACGCCCCCCACTCTGCCATAGTCCCATCCCCTCCTTGCCACGCCCACGCCCCCCACTCTGCCATAGTTCACTCTCCACCCCACCTTACCACCCTTGCCGGCATAGTCGCCCTGCTTCACACCCTACCTGTGACCGCCTCCCTTCCTACCACAGGCTCCACCACCTTCTTGGGTAACAGAGATGAATTCCTCCTTCCCTCAGGTCAAGAAATCTATTTTCTACAAGGGAAAAACTCCAGGTACCTTCTCCCTCAGGAGCGCCAGACATTCTGTTTGATCTTTTGCTTCTAGGGAAGTGGACCTCCTGGTGGCCTCTCTCAGGGCAACAAGGCTTCCAGTCTTCCTTGGATCAACTGCTGTGTTTGTTACTTATTCTAAGACAACTGATATCGTGACTGTCCACGAGTCTGCAAGTCTGCTAAAGTGCATCAAGATGCTCTGTCATCACAGGCAAATAGATTTAAATGACACAGGTTTAATTGTCTCTTTAGAGGACTCAACTTGCCAAAGTTGAGTCCTCTGTTATTAAAGATTACTCAGAAGCCATGAGCCATGCACTCACTCACAGCGATTTCACTCTACTGACTTTCAAGTGTCATCTGAGTACTCGACTCAACTGTTCACTCACAAAATGTCGTCTTCTCTAAGATTGTTGTTAGAACTTTTTTTTTGCCTTTGTCTATATTGTAAAAATGTTCACATTTTTACTTTTTGAAATCTTTTGTTAAGGTACATGAGCTGGTACATTGGCTTAGTCATCTAATTGGTAATGATTTGAATTTATCTTGGACGATTTGCTAAATTTTGCCGTGTAATTATGTTGTCTCTTTTAGCTCTGATAATGGCGTATAATCTCCGAAATATTCGTTTTGAAAAAATATATGAAAAAGTCCTGTATGTCTTTTCTCTGATAACGTTCCTTATTATATATATATATATATATATATATATATATATATATATATATATATATATATATATATATATATATATATATATATACATACACACACACACAGGGGAGGGTACACTTCTGGTTGTGTTTATAGGGACCCTCGAGCCTCGAAGAAGAGGATATGCAGCACCCGGGGTAGCCATGTCGGGCTCCCACGGGCGCTGGCATATATTGCCTTCTACCGCCCCTTATATATGTGTTTGATTTATATAAACTTTATTACAACAACATCAACAAGTTACATATAAGGTACAAAATTTATTATCATAAGTTGTCGAGCTTCTCCAGCTCCTCAGAGGGCGGGCAGGAACCCTGAATGCAGTGTGCATTTCCCCTCTGTATCGCCACGCTGAGGCGCTGGAAAAGAAAGCTGGAAGCTCTAGGGAATCTTGTTGTTTCAATTAATTTTGAACCCAGTTCCATAAGAAACTGGCGGCACACTTACCCCAGGCACCGAGTGTCTCAGAAGCAATGGGGACAAAATTGTAGTGATGATCCAGTTCTCTGTATTTTCGTGACTTGGCTGATTCCCTGTGAGTGGCAGCGCAACCAGGATGTGCAACACTGAAGTCAATGTAGGTGTTAGCCAGGGTTGATTCACACGTGTTTTCTCACACCAACTGCTTGCCATTCTTCCAAGTGTTCACTGTGATACCATCTGGGCGACCAATAATAGCATCAGAGTTACGGGGCGTTATGTAACGGGGTTCTCTCTCAGCTGGGCATCTAGCTGTGGTGAGGCTCCTCTTGATGATGTCGTTAACTTCACTGTGCCTCGAGTGCAATCCTCCTTGTGCTTTGGCAGAGTAGGCCATGGTGGCCGTACCTGTCGGGCTCCACCTCGCCGCAAATACATCTATACTTGGTGTAGATTGGGGCAGCAAGGCGGAGGGCCACAGCAATTCGGAGGACGTGTGGTGTGAGACGCGTGCCAGTTGCCGACATTGGGGTTGCTAACAGGAAATCCCCTGTATGTGGGGCTACTACAGCTGTGAGGCGAGCAATGTCGTGTTGTGTTGTTGCAGCACCCAGGCACTCTGCAGCAACTTGGTCTACAATGGGGCCATCCCAGCTGGATTGCTTGTGGGCTTTTGAGGATGGTGGTTGAGGTGATGGGCCTGCACGAGAGGCCCACTCGGTGGCACAGCGTATGAAATTGGGATCGTGGACCCCTGCCAGCTGATGTAAGTAGGCAGGTAGAATTTCCTTCACTAGGTTGACAGACGCCGAGGAGGACAGAAAGGCTGGTGCAGGTATTATATATAATGTTTAACCTACGTTTGAAAAAATCATCGATTTCATTTCTATTGGCCGGTAATTCCTTTCATAAATCAACAATCCTATTTCCAAACTAGTATTTACCCAGGTCTTTCCTATACCTGAACATATCCAGTTTATATCCACTGTTCTGTATTCTACTTTGTGATATGTTGAACACCTTATTAATATCCTTTGTTACAAGAAAATCACAGTATCAGTCTTCATCTGAGCTGACCTTTCACTTGTGTCCACCAGGCAACATTTCCAGCTATTATCTGTAATTATGGAATGAAACGATGCGTTCTAAATTATCTGAGAGCAATTTTCTAGATAGACAACAGTTTGTATCCTTCAGTAACACATCCTCCAACAGTTAAACATACAAGACTGGAGCCCCAGAGGCCAACTCTTGGACCTCTGCGCTTCCTGGTTTATTGAGGCCATTTTTTTAGTCTCCTTATTATACAAAAATGAGTAGTTGTGCATTACAGGTTAACGCTATCATGCCCTGGGTTATGATCCATTTACTAAGTTACAAGAATGTGTCCGTCAGACGCAGTGGCAAGTAAGTTGACCAGACCAAACACTAGAAGGTGAAGGGACGACGACGTTTCGGTCCGTCCTGGACCATTCTCAAGTCGATTGTGATGAGGAAGTAGATGCAGGCAATAAAAAGGCAAGAGAGAGGTGAGGAGCAAAGTAATCTTGGCAATGTTTATCAATCGTGGCAAGTAATCTTGGATCAATTGAATGTTATTGAGGAATTGATGTACAGTTGAGCTTACACACATTTGAAGGGAAGGGAACTATCAGGAGAAAGCGCCAAGCCATTATGACCTTATAGCACTTGGAAGGGGTCAGGATAAGGATTTGGGATGTGACGGGGGGAAAGGAATGGTGCCCAACTACTTGGATGGACAGGGATTGAACGCCGACCTGCATAAAGCGAGACCGTCGCTCTACCGTCCAGCCCAAGTGATTGGGTACACACACATTTGAAAGGCAAACTTTGATAACAGCTTCATCTTCACTTTTTAGGTGTTGAACTTCTAGTAATCACCTCAGCCACAAATCTAATTTAAGAATAAGTCACCTTATTCTTAAGTTAGAAGTGAGAGCTGAAGTATTACACACAGTATTATGAAATACTGAAGTATTTCAGTAGTTTCAAAACGTTATACGGCAAAAGAGTATTGGGAAGACGAGACACAATAAGCCTAGCTCTCATCTTGTAACTACACTTAGGTAATTACACTTAAGTAATTGCACACGTGTGCGCGTTCACGTATTTTTATCAGTGATTTCTTGCAGTGATCTCTAATGATATAATAATTTGTATTTTAATTCAAATATTCAGTAATATTGTTCCTGTTATGATAGACTATATTTGTAATTGTTAATTGTGTTTCAATTTAAGCCTAGAACGATGTTTATCAACCGGAGCTTCACGAGACCATTGTTAATGTTTATTTTTTGTGGTTAATTAACATATGTTTGAGATTAATATATATATTATTTAATAAATTGCATGCAGTGATTCTTTGAGACACTGCGATTATTTCAAGGGTTCCGCAAGGGTAAAATGTTTGAGAAAAGCTGAACTGGAGTAATGTTAATTGGCGCCACTCAGGTTAATGTTAATTGGCGCCACTCAGGTTAATGTTAATTGGCGCCACTCAGGTTAAGATTAGGAGACACAAAAGTAATGGGCCTTAATGACAATTAGTAACAGCCCCAGAGGACACTAGCTGCTGTCTTTTACGCAAGGGAGTAATGTTCCCTACCTGATAAGTAGATTTTATTTTACGAGCAAAAATAAAACTTTTTTTTTTTTTAAATCTCCTTTCACATATTTAGTTTCATTTATATTTTTAACATAAATTGAAAATTAAATTTTAAATTATTATAATTTAAAATATTTTATCAGCACAGTTATAATATATATTAATTCACGTCACTAAACTGATGTACTAATTTGCCCTAACCTAACCTAACCATGAGTAGAAAACGGGACACCACGTTAGATTTGCGAGCCACAATGATTTTTAATACATTAGTTTTTACCCTTAGGGGGAAATTATACGTCAAAATACGATGTACTAATTCGAAAGGACGATAGATAAAACATTGTAAACATCTCACCTATTGTATATAGACCTTTAACTTCCCGTGCCCCTTAGTCATATATATTTTGATATTATTATTTACATATTTGACGACACAACAACAGAGTTAATTTGAACAAATCCACAAGGGCCGTGACGAGGATTCGAACCTGCGTCCGGGAGCATCCCAAACACTGCCTTAATCGACTGAGCTACGCAGGTTCGAATCCTCGTCACGGCCCTTGTGGATTTGTTCATTTGATGCATCACGTTAGTGTGATCTCTGTGTGTGAGAGTTAATTTGAAGTTTGGAAGCTTGACGTGACCATTTTTCTATACAGTTATCTGTTGCAATGAGAGGATTCTATGTTTTGTATTGAATGTCATTTATGTGTTATATGGATTATTCGCCAGACTCTGACCAAAATGTATTCCATAATTATGTGTATTTTTGGGTGGTAGGAGCGTCAAAATATCTGTGTTCGTGCAAAGGGAACATCTATCTGCGAGACACATATATTAAACTTCTTGTCTCCTAGCTTGTTCTTAAGGGAAGGACCTGTAGAGAAGCAATTATTATAATTATTATCACTATTATTATTATTATTTTACTTGAGTGTACACAAGTGCGGTTCATTGATTAAAGAGAAGATAACCAATTTCACATTAAGAAGAAAGCATATAAAGTACCAGAGTGTTATCAGACCAACGGGAGAAATATCTGCTCGGCTGATCACCGGACGAAGATCTGGAAGAAGTGAAAGAAATAAACTTGATAACAGGAGAGTAGGTTGGTGAGGGACTGTGAAGAGGGAATGTCACAATTGGACGAATTTAGATTGACAATGGTTAGGTGTAAATGTTGTGTGTGTGTGTGTGTGTGTGTGTGTGTGTGTGTGTGTGTGTGTGTGTGTGTGTACTCACCTAATTGTGCTTGCGGGGGTTGAGCTCTGGCTCTTTGGTCCCGCCTCTCAACCGTCAATCAACTGGTGTACAGATTCCTGAGCCTATTGGGCTCTATCATATCTACATTTGAAACTGTGTGTGTGTGTGTGTGTGTGTGTGTGTGTGTGTGTGTGTGTGTGTGTGTGTGTGTGTGTGTGTAAGTGTGTGTGTAAGTGTGTGTGTGTGTGTGTGTGTGTGTGTGTGTGTGTGTGTGTGTGTGTGTGTGTGTGTGTGTGTGTGTGTATGTGTGTGTGTGTGTGGTTGGTTGGAAAGACTTGTTGTTGAGTAGAACAAGCTGTCAAGTGGCATCATTGAAGCAAATGGGTTGGTTAGTGTTATCTTCATTGACTTTAACCTCATCATTCACCTTGTCCACACTTACATCACCATTCACGTCCCCCCCCTTCACGTGCCTCACCATTCCCCCTTAACTCTTCACAGGAATCACTGTTCACCAAGCCTTAACTTCACATCCCACATAGACACCTTTTCTCAATATCAAAACTAAATATACATATATATATATAACTTTTTAGGCACTCAACCCACCAGGGGACTCGAACACTGGCCATCAAGGTGGCAGTTACGCACTGTATCCACTACACCATACTTCAGAGCCCTAAAGAGGTAAAGAGGTAGGAATTCTGGGGTATTTAACCAATCAGAACTCCATTCCTCTCCAGGCAATGAGATAGTGAGGGACCTCTCGCGTTCTTTCATCAAGCCCTGTTATGTGGGAGAACTCCGTGCCAAATGCTTAATGCACAGACTTCCTTATAACCACAAGTCCATAAACAATTGCCACGAACAAAAAGAAACATCGATTACCGTTTCGTGAATGTAAAACAATCAGAAGTATGGAGGGCGTGGCAGCAGAGCCCCGGGGACCGCCGGGGTTCGAGGCAGGTATACGAGCGTACTGACAGTCGAAACTCAAGCCAAAACACCAGAGAAGTGGCGCCAAGCCATCAGCAGCGTTTGCGCGACCACAAGACAATAAAATATGATTTATTCCCCGGTTCCCTGATGACAGCCAGACGGAGGGGGGAAAAACTAAACGTCGGAAATAGTGGGGAACACGTCGACAAGACCACTAGAACCAGGCTGACAAGCGCTGTAAAGTCTCGGCTCAACTGCTTGGTCGTGTTCTCTTAATTTCTGGGTTTTTGTCTAGTCTTGTGAGTTGGTTGAGAGTGGTGGGGCGGCGTCTGGCACGGTCCTTTCCTCCTCCCACACCTGTCTTACCTGTGCCGTCACATACCAGCGGACGGGCAGATAGGCGTAGTGCACCTGTCACGGACCTTTCCGTGCGCCGTCACACACCTGGGCGTACGCTGCTGCAGCAGAGTAGGCCAGAGTAGGCCTGGTAGGCCAAACTAGTGACAACAACCCTGCCCGAGGGTGCGCGTTTACCTGCAAATCTTTGCGGAAAATGAAGTTCATCTTTCTGATGAACCATAGCCCGTTCATCTCCCGTTCATACGTGAATATGATGGTGTCAATCATATTCACGTATTGAGTCTTGGGTTGCGTCGTGGCTGTTTTGTAGATCTGAATACCTGCGCGGGGGTTCGTGTCCCGCCGCCTATTTCAGCGCGCTCCACTGGCTGCACTTACACTCAATAATGTTCTTATATTTCTTGTTGAGTTATACCTACCGTTTCTTAGATGAGTATGGGGTGAACAATGAACAGCTACAAAGACCTTAAAGTTCCTCTCGGACTGTTTTATTTCGGGGCTTAGCGTTCCCCGAGCCTTAGCGTAAGGGAGCCGGTCGGCCCAACGGACAGCACGCTGGACTTGTGATCCTGTGGTCCCGGGTTCGATGCCCGGCGAGAAACAATGGGCAGAGTTTCTTTCACCCTATGCCCCTGTTACCTAGCAGTAAAATAGGTACCTGGGTGTTAGTCAGCTGTCACGGGCTGCTTCCTGGGGTGGAGGCCTGGTCGAGGACCGGGCCGCGGGGACACTAAAGCCCCGAAATCATCTCAAGATAACCAAGATTTCAAGATAACCTCCCGCGGCCCGGTCCTCGACCAGACCTCTATTTTGTTACACCCCCCCCCCCCTCAGGAAGCAGCCCGTAGTAGCTGTCTAACTCCCAGGTACCTATTTACTGCTAGGTAACAGGGGCATCAGGGTGAAAGAAACATTGTGCCGATTTGTCTCTGCCTCCACCGGGGATCGAACCCGAAACCTCAGGACTACGAATCCGAAGCGCTGTCAACCAAAATCAGCCAAAATACCTAAAGCAGCCCAATCACCACTACCATCACCACCAACATCATCACGTTAAGGAACACTTGTCACAGCTGTGCCCTTCACAAGAGGCACCTGCATCATGCTAGGCTACATAATCTACACAACACTTTACACCAGTCAAACAAGGTTTCTAACGCCCCTATTATCAGTATTAATACTGGTTTCTGTCATTTGTAACAAGTAGCAATAATTAGTAAAACGAATTCATTACATATCATCTTGTGGCAGTTCCCTTTCTGGAAATTAGGAGAGAAAAGAATACTTGAATAGGTGATTATCCATAAAGAGACGCCAGCCTATAACAGCACACTGATGCTATATTAGCGAGTACCATCTCTTGTCTATTAGCGAGAGACCTTCAGGGATTAGTTCTGATTGGTGCTCCAAGCACCAGTCAGAAGGTGGACGCCACGAGCACACACACTAAAGAGGTGCTGCCATTTGGGGTAAACATCTCAAATTCCATGGCATTACCTGATCAACATATCTGTTGTTACTTGCAGCGGCTGAATTAGTAATCCGTACTTTACAGCGCTTGTGTTGGAAGAGCAGCTAATGTGTCGCCGTAATCACAAGGGCCATACAGTAAACTGTACAGGACCCTTACTGGAAGTCCTGTATAGTATAGTCCTGTTGAGCCACTATTCCGCTGCCACTATCACCTCTTACCAGTGCATGCCACCAAGGACCAGGCGCTGAAGGTGCTTTACTGCACGTTATACGACTGAATGTATCTATTGAAACAATGAGTACCGGTATAATGTCGAGTCTACAGCTCCAGTGATGATTCTCCTCGTCGTAGTCCAGCTTTCATGCCTATAACAGCCTCACTGATCAGGCTAATTGCTCTTTTAATCTTTAAAAGCTTCCTGCATACTAATCCAGCGTAACACAGGGCACGGAAGTGCAATATTCGGTGCCTGTAAGGAAGGTGTGATATTTCTGAGTTGCAGTCTGAAACAATGGGAATCAGGTGTGATATTTCTGAGTTGCAGTCTGAAACAATGGGAATCAGGTATGATATTTCTGAGTTGCAGTCTGAAACAATGGGAATCAGGTGTGATATTTCTGAGTTGTAGTCTGAAACAATGGGAATCAGGTATGATATTTCTCTGAGTTGCAGTCTGAAACAATGGGAATCAGGTGTGATATTTCTGAGTTGCAGTCTGAAACAATGGGAATCAGGTGTGATATTTCTGAGTTGCAGTCTGAAACAATGGGAATCAGGTGTGATATTTCTGAGTTGCAGTCTGAAACAATGGGAATCAGGTGTGATATTTCTGAGTTGCAGTCTGAAACAATGGGAATCAGGTGTGATATTTCTGAGTTGCAGTCTGAAACAATGGGAATCAGGTGTGATATTTCTGAGTTGCAGTCTGAAACAATGGGAATCAGGTGTGATATTTCTGAGTTGCAGTCTGAAACAATGGGAATCAGGTGTGATATTTCTGAGTTGCAGTCTGAAACAATGGGAATCAGGTGTGATATTTCTGAGTTGCAGTCTGAAACAATGGGAATCAGGTGTGATATTTCTGAGTTGCAGTCTGAAACAATGGGAATCAGGTGTGATATTTCTGAGTTGCAGTCTGAAACAATGGGAATCGGACAATCACCAACTACCACAATTATCACCATCAAATGCACTGCCCCTCACCATCGTTCCCCTCACCATCATTACCTCTATATTTTACTGGTCAAGATACATTACGGTTCGTCCTCACTTCTGGCTCTGTGCCGCATGATAAAATGTTGCCCGCGATGATTGGATGGTAAGATTTAACGATATTCTTTTTTATGACTAATAGAGGAAGTGATGGTGATGGCGGTTGTGACGATGGTAATGAGTTGTGATGATGATAGTGTCGATGGAAGTGGTGACTGTCCAGCGTCCCATGGGCCAGTACTATCTTTGTCCCAAGAACAAATATAATATCTACCTTAACGCAGACAGTAATAAGGATAGACGGATTGTGAAGGCTTTTTAAAATATGTTGACTAGACCACTCACTAGAAAATGAAGGGACGACGACGTTTCGGTCCGTCCTGGACCATTCTCAAGTCGATTGTGAGAATGGTCCAGGACGGAGCGAAACGTCGTCGTCCCTTCACTTTTAGTGTGGTTTGGTCAACATATTTCAGCCACGTTATTGTGACTCCTCGTCTGCTTTTTAAAATAATTCTTAAAAAAAGTAATTATGATTCAAATGTAAAACAGCCTTCAAATCAATAATATGTTACTCGAACGCTCATTTATCACAAAAAATTAATGGTGTAGCCGGAGCTGGTGCTTAAAATTCCTTGTATTTAACGGAAATTTAAAATTCCGTTAAAATTTAAATTCCGTTAAAATTTAAATTTCGTTAAAATTTGGTATGTGTATATTCCAAATTTTAATATAATTTATTATATTATGTGGGGCTTCCTGTCCCCTGACAACGAGAATTATAATAATTGAAGTCATTAAGATCAGATGCCCTGAGAGGGCATTGTATGAGGTTGTATTACTGGTACACTGGTGTGTATGAGGCTGTATTACTAGTACACTGGTGTGTATGAGGCTGTATTACTAGTACACTGGTGTGTATGAGGTTGTATTACTGGTACACTGGTGTGTATGAGGTTGTATTACTGGTACACTGGTGTGTATGAGGTTGTATTACTGGTACACTGGTGTGTATGAGGCTGTATTACTGGTGCACTGGTGTGTATGAGGCTGTATTACTGGTACACTGGTGTGTATGAGGCTGTATTACTGGTGCACTGGTGTGTATGAGGCTGTATTACTAGTACACTGGTGTGTATGAGGCTGTATTACTGGTGCACTGGTGTGTATGAGGCTGTATTACTGGTGCACTGGTGTGTATGAGGCTGTATTACTAGTACACTGGTGTGTATGAGGCTGTATTACTGGTACACTGGTGTGTATGAGGCTGTATTACTAGTACACTGGTGTGTGTGAGGCTGTATTACTAGTACACTGGTGTGTATGAGGCTGTATTACTGGTGTGTAATTGAGGCAATTTTTTTTACTATTTTGGCAAAATAGTTTTGTTATCAAAGGTTATTTTGTTATTAAAGGTTATTAAGTTATTTTGTTATTAAAGGTTAATGATCATGGTGTATCAGTTCTGGTATGGAAGCTTTCTGTGTGTGGTAGTGGAACTAACGAATGCTAAACTTCCTCACTTTCACTGGCCATTTCCCAGGAGCAGAAAGCCTCCACGCGCATTGTTAACGGGACTCTGAGAATACCATGCATGTTGGGGTATAGTTAGTGCGTTAATTTCACAGCGCAGGTGAGGTCCTGTGTATTGATCTGGTCCCTCCTTTATTGCCATCTGCAACAACAGCAGTTGCTCACAATCAGTTGCTGACTTTATTGCAACAAAAGCCTCAACAAAATCATCGGTACTGTTGTTTAGCTCATGTTTTCTTCGTGTTAAATCGCCTTGAAACGAGGTGCTAGGCTTTCAGGGTTCGATGACGGGTAAAAACAGATATTCCACTTAGGATATTGGATGGCTCATACCGGACAAAATCCTAATATATCCAGTTCTCTTGGCTACAACACTCCACCACAGGCTACAACACCCCACCACAGGCTACAACACCCCTACCACAGGCTACAACACCCCACCACAGGCTACAACACACCACCACAGGCTACAACACTCCACCACAGGCTACAACACCTCACCACAGGCTACAACACCTCACCACAGGCTACAACACCGCATCACAGGCTACAACACTCCACCACAGGCTACAACACCCCAACACAGGCTACAACACCCCAACACAGGCTACAACACCCCACCACAGGCTACAACTCACCACCACAGGCTACAACACCCCAACACAGGCTACAACACCCCAACACAGGCTACAACACCCCACCACAGGCTACAACTCACCACCACAGGCTACAACTCACCACCACAGGCTACAACACTCCACAGGCTACAACACTCCACCACAGGCCACAACACCGCACCACAGGCTACAACACCGGCATTATATACAACAGGAGCGGCAGCATCAGCGCTGACAGCAACAGCAGCAGAAACGGCATCAACAACAACAGCACCAACATGACCAGCAACAACAACAGCCCCCACCAACACCAACAACAGCCCCACCACCACCACCAACAACAGCACCACCAACAACAGCCCCACCACCACCAACAACAGCACCACCAACAACAGCCCCACCACCACCAACAACAGCCCCACCACCACCACCAACAACAGCACCAACAACAGCCCCACCACCACCACCAACAACAGCCCCACCACCAACAACAACAACAGCCCCACCACCAACAACAACAGCTCCACCACCACCAACAACAACAGCCCCACCACCACCAACAACAGCTCCACCACCAACAACAACAACAGCCCCACCACCACCACCACCAACAACAGCCCCACCACCACCAACAACAGCCCCACCACCACCAACAACAGCCCCACCACCACCAACAACAGCCCCACCACCACCACCACCACCAACAACAGCCCCACCACCACCACCAACAACAGCCCCACCACCAACAACAGCCCCACCACCACCAACAACAGCAGGAGCAGCAGCAGGACCAACAACAGCACCAACAACAGCCCCACCACCACTAACAACAGCAGGAGCAGCAGCAGCACCAACAACAGCCCCACCACCAACAACAACAGCCCCACCACCAACAACAACAGCCCCACCACCACCACCAACAACAACAACAACAGCAGGAGCAGCAGCAGCAGCACCAACAACAGCACCAACAACAACAGCCCCACCACCACCACCACCAACAGCACCACCAACAACAGCCCCACCACCAACAGCACCACCAACAACAGCCCCACCAACAACAGCCCCACCACCAACAGCACCACCAACAACAGCCCCACCACCAACAGCACCACCAACAACAGCCCCACCACCAACAACAGCAGGAGCAGCAGCAGCACCACCACCACCACCAACAACAACAGCCCCACCACCACCAGCAACAGCCCCACCACCACCAACAACACCACCAACAGCACCACCAACAACAGCACCACCAACAACAGCCCCACCACCACCAACAACAGCAGGAGCAGCAGCAGCACCACCACCACCAACAACAGCCCCACCACCACCAACAACAGCAGCCCCACCACCACCACCAACAACACCACCACCACCACCAACAGCACCACCAACAACAGCACCAACACCAACAACAGCAGCCCCACCACCAACAGCACCACCAACAACCCCACCACCACCAACAACAACAGCAGCCCCACCACCAACAGCAAGAGCAGCAGCACCACCAAGAACAGCCCCACCACCACCACCACCAACTAAAGCCCCACCACCAACAACAACACCACCACCACCAACAACAGCCCCACCACCACCACCACCAACAACAGCACCACCACCACCAACAGCAGCAGGAGCAGCAGCAGCAACAACAGCAAAGTGCCGCATCATGGAGGCGGCCATAAACAGCAGTGAGTGAGGCCTCGTCATAAGCAAACTTATAATCAGAACAGATAACACGCCAATAAAATGTAATATGATATTGTTTTATTGTTTTTCCTCAACAATATTTCAAATCCTAAGGCCAGAAGGATTTAGTTTTTCCCCAACAGTAAAATATATTCTAAGACTTGGGGATACTGAGGCCAATAATATAGCCTATCAACTTAGAAAAATTAATGATACAAATAATATGTAATTTTATAATTACACAATATATATTTTTTTCAACCTTTCGTTCATTATGTCAAGAACACCTTAAGGTATTGACTTGAAACTTAATATACTCGTTTGTGAACACAATAAAAACAATTCAGACTTACTCGCAAATGTTCAATGTGGTCCTATTCACAACAAGGTGAGAACGTGTTCAGGAATAGGATTTCTGCCTTGTGGATGAAATTGTTGTAACATATAACAGACTTGGGGATGCTGGTTGGTTTTAAGCGAAGGTTAGACATATATATAAGGTTGGTTGAGCCTAAATAAGAACGGCCTCGTATGGGTCAATAGGAGCTGCCTCGTATGGGCTAACAGGAGCTGCCTCGTATGGGCTAACAGGAGCTGCCTCGTATGGGCTAACAGGAGCTGCCTCGTATGGGCTAACAGGAGCTGCCTCGTATGGGCTAACAGGAGCTGCCTCGTATGGGCTAACAGGAGCTGCCTCGTATGGGCTAACAGGAGCTGCCTCGTATGGGGCAATAGGAGTTGCCTCGTATAGGCCAATAGAAGGGCTGCCTCGTATGGGGCCAACAGGAGCTGCCTCGAATGGACCACTAAAGGTCTTATGCAGTTTTATTTTTACTCGCTCCTGGACGACCTCCTCGCGACTTTGAAGGAATAATTAAAGTGAACCAAAATTGTCAGACTCGTTGCATCTAAATTAAAATTGCACAGAGCTTCCAAAAATAAAATTTTAATTTTTAAAAAAATAAAAAAATAAAATCTTAAAATATAAAAATTTAAAGGAGCTATATTCCTTCAGAAGGAAACAACAATTATATATATACTCCAAACTGCAATTTTTTTGACAGGAAACAGTAATAAGAAAGACCATGGCAAAAAGAATATTGCTAAATTTATAAATACATTAAACATTTTATTGCCAATGTTTTTTAAACAAAATTTTTATTTAATACAATTTCCTCTCAATATACTTGTTCAGCTCTTAGGTATTATTTCTTATGTTTCAGTGCCACTTGAGATATAAGCAACTTAAATAGGTAAATACTATTGTTTTGTGTGTGTGTGTGTACTTACCTAGTTGTGCTTGCGGGGGTTGAGCTCTGGCTCTTTGGTCCCGCCTCTCAACGATCAATCAACTAATGTACAGATTCCTGAGCCTACTGGGCTCTATCATATCTATACTTAAAGCTGTGTATGGAGTCAGCCTCCACACACAGCCTGTGTGTGTGTGTGTGTGTGTGTGTGTGTGTGTGTGTGTGTGTGTGTGTGTGTGTGTGTGTGTGTGCGCCTTCTTCATTGCATTACATGTATGGACTTTATTGCTAAACACATGTGGACTTTATTACCTTCAATGTATTTAATTTGTTGCCTTACATGTATAAATTTGATTAAAAATTGCAAATATTATAATCCTTACTGATAATTTGTAAGGTAATATGATTTACTCAATTATGTATCTAACATAATTAAATTCTTCTAACTGTGCCACTGAATCTATTATTTCTTCAGTGGAGAATACCGTAACAAAAACATATTTTAACTATAATTACTATCGCCACAACACACAGTTTTCACCTCACACAACTTTCACAACATATAACTATCTTCATTATATACTATTTTCATTTTACACGAACCCGCCCGGGGTAGATTGTGTGTCAACTCGTCCTCAGACCAAGTCCATTCCATCCAGCGGTCGACCCCAAGGACGCATTCATAATTATTTTTTTCTTTGGAGCTTTATATCTTCGAGTATAATTTAGATCGCCATTGTACACGATCATTTAAACACTCTACAATCCTTCCTACGCGCGTCATTCAGGGGGAGAGAGAGAGAGAGAGAGAGAGAGAGAGAGAGAGAGAGAGAGAGAGAGAGAGAGAGAGAGAGAGAGAGAGAGAGAGAGAGAGAGAGTGAGAGATGGAAAAAGGGGGACATTGGGGATGTTTGAAGAAAGTGAAGAAGAGGGGGAGGGGGGCAGAACGAACTTACAGAATCCTTCATTTTAAACGCATAGATCTAAAATCATTACGGGCTCACCATAGCCCGTGCTACATGGACATTTCGTTCTTAGTAGCTAAATCTAAAACAACAACAACATCTAAAATCAGTTTGTCCCTGTTTTTCAGACTAAAAATAGTTCTAAGAGATCAGCTGAGCTAGACTAAGGGATACAAGTCACTTCGTACACAAATCACAAGCCAATTGATTTTCAAACTTAACCTAACCGTAACTAACATAACCTAATACAAACTAACCTAGCCTAACCTAAACTAACCTAACCATAACTAACATAACCCAATACTTCCTAACCTAACGATATACAGTATTACCAACCCCCAGAAAACAAATTCTGTCGAACCACCTTGAACGCTATTTGACCATTCTCGAGACTAGGAGTTTGTGGTAACATTGACCACTAAATTGCGGTTGTAATTTAGGAAATGCTTTGGCTGTTATAGATATATGTTGTTACTGGCGCTGTTATGGTGAAGGTGGCAACGAGAGTGGTAGTTAGCTGGAGGAATGAGGCAGGTGGTTGTAGTTAGCTTGGGGGAGTGAGGCAGGTGGTTGTAGTTAGCTTGGGGGAGTGAGGCAGGTGGTAGTAGTTAGCTTGGGGGAGTGAGGCAGGTGGTAGTAGTTAGCTTGGGGGAGTGAGGCAGGTGGTAGTAGTTAGCTTGGGGGAGTGAGGCAGGTGGTGGTAGTTAGCTTGGGGGAGTGAGGCAGGTGGTGGTAGTTAGCTTGGGGGAGTGAGGCAGGTGGTTGTAGTTAGCTTGGGGGAGTGAGGCAGATGGTGGTAGTTAGCTTGGGGGAGTGAGGCAGGTGGTGGTAGTTAGCTTGGGGGAGTGAGGCAGGTGGTGGTAGTTAGCTTGGGGGAGTGAGGCAGGTGGTAGTAGTTAGCTTGGGGGAGTGAGGCAGGTGGTAGTAGTTAGCTTGGGGGAGTGAGGCAGGTGGTAGTAGTTAGCTTGGGGGAGTGAGGCAGGTGGTAGTAGTTAGCTTGGGGGAGTGAGGCAGGTGGTAGTAGTTAGCTTGGGGGAGTGAGGCAGGTGGTAGTAGTTAGCTTGGGGGAGTGAGGCAGGTGGTTGTAGTTAGCTTGGGGGAGTGAGGCAGGTGGTAGTAGTTAGCTTGGGAGAGTGAGGCAGGTGGTGGTAGTTAGCTTGGGGGAGTGAGGCAGGTGGTAGTAGTTAGCTTGGGGGAGTGAGGCAGGTGGTAGTAGTTAGCTTGGGGGAGTGAGGCAGGTGGTAGTAGTTAGCTTGGGGGAGTGAGGCAGGTGGTAGTAGTTAGCTTGGGGGAGTGAGGCAGGTGGTAGTAGCTTGGGGGAGTGAGGCAGGTGGTGGTAGTTAGCTTGGGGGAGTGAGGCAGGTGGTAGTAGTTAGCTTGGAGGAGTGAGGCAGGTGGTGGTAGTTAGCTTGGGGGAGTGAGGCAGGTGGTGGTAGTTAACTTGGGGGAGTGAGGCAGGTGGTGCTGGTCAGCGGTGGTGAGTCAGGCGGCAGAGGGTGTGTGAGGGTGTGAGAAAAAGGATGTGAGGGGGAGAGTGAGGGAGTGTGAGGGGGAGTGTGAGGGGGAGAGTGTGAGAGGGTGAAAGTGTGTGAGGGACAGAATATGAGGGAGAGTGTGAGGTAGAGTGTGTGAGTGAGAGTGTGAGGGAGTGTGTGTGTGTGTGAGGGAAAGTGTAAGGGAGAGTGTGAGGGAGAGTATGTAAGGGAGAGTGTGAGGAGAGTATGTAAGGGAGAGTGTGAGGGAGAGTATGTAAGGGAGAGTGTGAGGGGGAGAGTGAGGGAGAGTATGTAAGGGAGAGTGTGAGGGGGAGAGTGAGGGAGAGTATGTAAGGGAGAGTGTGAGGGAGAGTATGTAAGGGAGAGTGTGAGAGGGAGTGTGAGGGAGAGTATGTAAGGGAGAGTGTGAGGGGGAGAGTGAGGGAGAGTATGTAAGGGAGAGTGTGAGAGGGAGAGTGAGGGAGAGTATGTAAGGGATAGTGTGAGAGGGAGAGTGAGGGAGAGTATGTAAGGGAGAGTGTGAGGGAGAGTATGTAAGGGAGACTGTGAGGGAGTGTGAGGGAGAGTATGTAAGGGAGAGTGTGAGGGAGTGTGAGGGAGAGTATGTAAGGGGGAGTGTGAGGGAGAGTGTGAGGGAGTGTGAGGGAGAGTATGTAAGGGAGAGTGTGAGGGAGAGTGAGGGAGAGTATGTAAGGGAGAGTGTGAGGGAGTGTGAGGGAAAGTATGTAAGGGAGAGTGTGAGGGGGAGAGTGAGGGAGAGTATGTAAGGGATAGTGTGAGAGGGAGAGTGAGGGAGAGTATGTAAGGGAGAGTGTGAGAGGGAGAGGGAGGGAGAGTATGTAAGGGAGAGTGTGAGAGGGAGAGTGAGGGAGAGTATGTAAGGGAGAGTGTGAGAGGGAGAGTGTGAGAGGGAGAGTGAGGGAGAGTATGTAAGGGAGAGTGTGAGGGGGAGAGGGAGAGTATGTAAGGGAGAGTGTGAGGGGGAGAGTGAGGGAGAGTATGTAAGGGAGAGTGTGAGGGGGAGAGAGAGGGAGAGTATGTAAGGGAGAGTGTGAGGGGGAGAGTGAGGGAGAGTATGTAAGGGAGAGTGTGAGGGGGAGAGAGAGAGAGAGTATGTAAGGGAGAGTGTGAGGGGGAGAGTGAGGGAGAGTATGTAAGGGAGTGTGAGGGGGAGAGTGAGGGAGAGTATGTAAGGGAGAGTGAGGGAGAGTATGTAAGGGAGAGTGTGAGAGGGAGAGTGTGAGAGGGAGAGTGAGGGAGAGTATGTAAGGGAGAGTGTGAGGGGGAGAGAGAGGGAGAGTGTGAGGGGGAGAGTGAGGGAGAGTATGTAAGGGAGAGTGTGAGGGGGAGAGAGAGGGAGAGTATGTAAGGGAGAGTGTGAGGGAGAGTATGTAAGGGAGAGTGTGAGGGGGAGAGTGAGGGAGAGTATGTAAGGGAGAGTGTGAGGGGGAGAGTGAGGGAGAGTATGTAAGGGAGAGTGTGAGGGAGAGTATGTAAGGGAGAGTGTGAGAGGGAGTGTGAGGGAGAGTATGTAAGGGAGAGTGTGAGGGGGAGAGTGAGGGAGAGTATGTAAGGGAGAGTGTGAGAGGGAGAGTGAGGGAGAGTATGTAAGGGATAGTGTGAGAGGGAGAGTGAGGGAGAGTATGTAAGGGAGAGTGTGAGGGAGAGTATGTAAGGGAGACTGTGAGGGAGTGTGAGGGAGAGTATGTAAGGGAGAGTGTGAGGGAGTGTGAGGGAGAGTATGTAAGGGGGAGTGTGAGGGAGAGTGTGAGGGAGTGTGAGGGAGAGTATGTAAGGGAGAGTGTGAGGGAGAGTGAGGGAGAGTATGTAAGGGAGAGTGTGAGGGAGTGTGAGGGAAAGTATGTAAGGGAGAGTGTGAGGGGGAGAGTGAGGGAGAGTATGTAAGGGATAGTGTGAGAGGGAGAGTGAGGGAGAGTATGTAAGGGAGAGTGTGAGAGGGAGAGGGAGGGAGAGTATGTAAGGGAGAGTGTGAGAGGGAGAGTGAGGGAGAGTATGTAAGGGAGAGTGTGAGAGGGAGAGTGTGAGAGGGAGAGTGAGGGAGAGTATGTAAGGGAGAGTGTGAGGGGGAGAGGGAGAGTATGTAAGGGAGAGTGTGAGGGGGAGAGTGAGGGAGAGTATGTAAGGGAGAGTGTGAGGGGGAGAGAGAGGGAGAGTATGTAAGGGAGAGTGTGAGGGGGAGAGTGAGGGAGAGTATGTAAGGGAGAGTGTGAGGGGGAGAGAGAGAGAGAGTATGTAAGGGAGAGTGTGAGGGGGAGAGTGAGGGAGAGTATGTAAGGGAGTGTGAGGGGGAGAGTGAGGGAGAGTATGTAAGGGAGAGTGAGGGAGAGTATGTAAGGGAGAGTGTGAGAGGGAGAGTGTGAGAGGGAGAGTGAGGGAGAGTATGTAAGGGAGAGTGTGAGGGGGAGAGAGAGGGAGAGTGTGAGGGGGAGAGTGAGGGAGAGTATGTAAGGGAGAGTGTGAGGGGGAGAGAGAGGGAGAGTATGTAAGGGAGAGTGTGAGGGGGAGAGTGAGGGAGAGTATGTAAGGGAGAGTGTGAGGGGGAGAGTAAGGGAGAGTATGTAAGGGAGAGTGTGAGAGGGAGAGTGAGGGAGAGTATGTAAGGGAGAGTGTGAGAGGGAGAGTGTGAGAGGGAGAGTGAGGGAGAGTATGTAAGGGAGAGTGTGAGGGGGAGAGAGAGGGAGAGTGTGAGAGGGAGAGTGAGGGAGAGTATGTAAGGGAGAGTGTGAGGGGGAGAGAGAGGGAGAGTATGTAAGGGAGAGTGTGAGAGGGAGAGTGAGGGAGAGTATGTAAGGGAGAGTGTGAGAGGGAGTGTGAGGTAGAGTATGTAAAGGAGAGTGTGAGAGGGAGTGTGAGGTAGTGTGTGTGTGAGGGTGAGTGTGAGGGGGAGAGTATGTAAGGGAGAGTGTGAGAGGGAGAGTGAGGGAGAGTATGTAAGGGAGAGTGTGAGGGAGAGTATGTAAGGGAGAGTGTGAGAGGGAGTGTGAGGTAGAGTGTGTGTGAGGGAGGGAGCGGCAGAGTGAGAGCGTAGAGCAGCTCCAGGCAGGCAGACCCAAGCCAGACGACTCTATTGATTATTACTAGCCGCGGGGATGCCCATGACGTCAGAGCTGCTTGCATGCTGTGTATGGTGGCACTATTCCTGGTGTATGGTGGCACTATTCCTGGTGTATGGTGGCATTATTCTTGGTGTATGGTGGCACTATTCCTGGTGTATGGTGGCACTATTCCTGGTGTATGATGGCACTATTCCTGGTGTATGGTGGCACTATTCCTGGTGTATGGTGGCATTATTCTTGGTGTATGGTGGCACTATTCCTGGTGTATGGTGGCACTATTCCTGGTGTATGGTGGCATTATTCTTGGTGTATGGTGGCACTATTCCTGGTGTATGGTGGCACTATTCCTGGTGTATGGTGGCATTATTCTTGGTGTATGTTGGCACTATTCCTGGTGTATGGTGGCACTATTCCTGGTGTATGGTGGCATTATTCTTGGTGTATGGTGGCACTATTCCTGGTGTATGGTGGCACTATTCCTGGTGTATGGTGGCACTATTCCTAGTGTATGGTGGCACTATTCCTGGTGTATGGTGGCTCTATTCCTAGTGTATGGTGGCACTATTCCTGGTGTATGGTGGCACTATTCCTCGTGTATGGTGGCACTATTCCTGGTGTATGGAGGCACTATTCCTGGTGTATGGTGGCACTATTCTTGGTGTATGGTGGCACTATTCCTAGTGTATGGTGGCACTATTCCTGGTGTAAGGTGGCTCTATTCCTAGTGTATGGTGGCACTATTCCTGGTGTATGGTGGCACTATTCCTGGTGTATGGTGGCACTATTCCTGGTGTATGGTGGCACTATTCCTGGTGTATGGTGGCACTATTCCTGGTGTATGGTGGCACTATTCTTGGTGTATGGTGACACTATTCCTAGTGTATGGTGGCACTATTCCTAGTGTATGGTGGCACTATTCCTAGTGTATGGTGGCACTATTCCTAGTGTATGGTGGCACTATTCGTGGTGGTCTAAAGTGCCACCACAGAAAACCATACAAGGGTAGAGGGGCACCATTCATACAAGGGTAGGGGGCACCATTCATACAGGGGGGCACTATTCATACAGGGGGGCACCATTCATACAGGGGGGGCACTATTCATACAGGGGGGGCACTATTCATACAGGGGGGGCACCATTCATACAAGGGTAAAGGGGGTACCATTCATGAGGTTAAGGAGGTTCACCGGGATAGTGTTTATGGTGATGTATGAGAGAACTGTATTCCCATTTGACAAAAAAAAGATTGGACCGTGTTTGTGCAGGATTGATGTCTAAGATGTTTGTCTAAGTTGTCTAAGATGTTTGTGTGTTCGCCCATTACAGGGTCCGCGTTCGAACCCTGTAATGGGTGGACACCGTTCATTCATCCCGTCCTCATATCTCAGCTCCTTGTCCTCATATCCCAGCTCCTTGTTCTCATATCCCAGCTTCTTGTCCTCATATCCCAGCTCCTTGTCCTCATATCCCAGCTCCTTGTCCTCATATTTCATCTTCTTGTCCTCATATTCTATCTTGTCCTCATATCCCAGCTCCTTGTCCTCATATCCCAGCTCCTTGTCCTCATATTTCATCTTCTTGTCCTCATATTCTATCTTGTCCTCATATCCCAGCTCCTTGTCCTCATATCCCAGCTCCTTGTCCTCATATTATACTAGCTCAGCGCTTCCTCTGGTAATCAGCTTACCTTGTGTGGCGTTCTGTTCCTTGTACATATTTTCAGTCTTCAAGGTGACCTGTAACTGTTGTTCTAGATCCATATTCTCAACATAAATATTAATTTGTCTGTTGGAATATTTGTGCTGACTTGAACGCTTCACTTACAATTTTCCTTCTTCGATTGCTGATTATGCGTTACCTTAGTGTGTCAGTCCCTATTTTCAACGGAGTTTTGCTTATTTTGTAAAGTCTCCGACATGGGCTTGGGTCCACTCTACGGCAAGTGCTCTCCAAAATCTACACTTTTAAGATCCCTGCCCGTCTCCTGCCTCCACATATCCTCCCATGTATCTCCCACTAAACACACACTACTCACACACACTACCTCTAAGCAAACACGATCACCCATGTGTCCAGGCTCCACCCACATACCCTCCCAGGTCTCCTCCCACATATAACCTCAACATCTCCCCTCACATACACCTCCCCCCACTCCAGAATACACCAACATACAACCACCCAAGCTTCCCTTAAAGACACACACACCCACACACACAGCTCGGGGAGACATGATCACCACATACAAAAATCTCAGGGGAATTGACAGGGTAGACAAGGATGGATTATTTAACACGGGTGGCACACGTACAAGAGGACACAAGTGGAAGCTGAGTACCCAAATGAGCCACAGGGGACATTAGAAAGAACTTTTCCAGTGTCAAAGTAGTTAGTAAATGGAATGCATTAGGAAGTGATGTAGTGGAGGCTGACTCCATACACAGTTTCAAATGTAGATATGATGGAGCTCGAGAAGTTCAGGAATCTGTACACCAGTAGATTGACGGTTGAAAGGTGGGACCAAAGAGCCAAAGCGCAACCCCCGCAAGCAGAACTAGGTGAGTACACACAGACACACGTTTCCAGCTTCCCACATCACTATTTTCACTACACACAATCTTCATCACTATAAAAATATACACAACCTCCCCTTTCCTGCCTACACACACACTCACCCCTACCCATCTTCCTCCTCACATACACTCTCCCCACACACCCCAACCCCCATTTCTCCTCAAACCCCCACTCACATTCTGTCCATCTACACACACATACACACACACACACACACACACACACACACACACACACACACACACACACACACACACACACACACATACACATACACACACACACACACCCTCCTGATCTCCCAACACAATACTCTGCTCATACAACTTTTTTTCCATCTCATCACGTCACTGTAACCATTTTTCATAACACACTGTCTTCACTGTATCTTCACAACTTATACCTATCTAAACTTACACAATCCTATCTCCACCCCATACATACACAACTCCTATGGCTTTTGACATGGCTTAGTAAGTTGTTGTGGTGTCGGTGTTGTTATACGAGGTTGTGGTGGTAATATAGCTGGTAAATTTTACCATCAGCTGGTAATTTTTTTTTTTAATTTAAATTTAGCTGGTAGTGGTGCTGGTGATCGTAGTGACACTGTAGGTGGATACAGCAGTGATCCCTACAGTGGTAGTGACTAGCGGTGGCTACAGCAGTGGTGGTGAGAGCTTGCTGGTCGCGTAATGGTGTCACATCATGTGTATAGAGGGCGTTCCGGTGCTTGCCGGCCGGCCGACCATGTGGGGTCCTAAAGGAATGCAGCCTCGCCTCTGCTCTTCCCTCCCTCCCCAACACTCCCTCGCCTTAACCTCAACCTCCCTCACGGTTTCTGTGCTACAATGTTGACTTCTAGTTTACAACCCACACTTAAGAAATCAAAGCAAAACAAAAATAAAAAAGAAGTCGGTATAATTCCCGTGGCGAACCCTGGCTTAGTGATAGAGTGCCAAAGGCTTCCAGACGCATAATGTCTGGTTGCTTTATGACTTGCAAAAGCATAGTCTTGAGTGCTTGCATAATTATTTGCATCTCACAACTTGCAACGACACTCCTGTCCATTATTACTAATCCAGATAGTAGAGAACTGCCTTTGGGGTCAAACAAGAACAATTGAGCGGAGTGCAGTGTGGAGTTTATAAGCGGAGTTTGTGAGGGCAAGTCTACGGTGTGTTCCATTGAGAATGCAGCAGAGCCGTTACTCGTACACCCAGACGCTCTCCCTAGCGTATCACCAACACTACACCCCCTGCGTATGCCACAGCAGAGTTATCAAGTCTATATTATATCCATAAACAATCCACTCGAGAGAGAGAGAGATAGATAAGAGCATGATAAGCAATCCAGTTTTGATAAGAGAGGGGGTGGTGGTGGAGCGACGCTAATACTGCTGGCAGCCTGCACAGACCCATGTGTGTGTGGGGGCAGACCCCACCACCACCACACTGGTGGGGGCAGACCCCACCACCACCACACTGGTGGGGGCAGACCCCACCACCACCACACTGGTGGGGGCAGTCACCACCACCACACTGGTAGCAGCAGACCCCACCACCACACTGGTAGCAGCAGACCCCACCACACCACCACACTGGTGGGGGCAGACACCACCACACTGGTGGGGGCAGACACCACCACACTGGTGGGGGCAGACACCACCACACCACCACACTGGTGGGGGCAGACACCACCACACCAACACACTGGTGGGGGCAGACACCACCACACTGGTGGGGGCAGACACCACCACACCAACACACTGCCCATATTTATTTTTTACCTTCAGCCTCGCCCGCATAATAATCAGCTTTTCCAGACAACCTTATGACTCTAGCCGGCAGAGGCGCTGAGTCATTACTTCTCCTACAATTTCGATACATTACCGAAAGCTACAATTTTCGTTAGTCGTTTTTGTGTGGTTTTTTGTTAGCCACTTTGTTCATGTGTTTGTCAAGATGTCAACTGTTGTTTGCATGACAACTCACGGCCATCTTGTCCATTATTCACTTTATTTACCCCAATTATGGGTAAGGGAAGTAAGCAAGATTTTTAAATTTTAAGATTATATACTCAAATGTCAAATCAGTGTCAAGTTTAGTTTAGTTAATTGATTTTGCACCACATACCCATCCCGTGGGGGGGGGGGGCCAGTGAACTCCATACCCATCCTATGGGGGCAGTGGAACAGCCCGTCCTCCTAAAGTTTCCCAACGTTAAGAAAACGGCCAATTTAAAGTGTCCTCTCCTAACCTACCAGAGGACCCAAAACAGAAAACGGGACAGTACGTCACTTTCGCCAACCGCTGCCAGTTTTTAGTACGACAATTTTTGTCCTTATGTAACGCATACGAGCTAAAGGCGTTCTTTGTAGGACAGGTTGTAGGAGGACAGGTTGTAGGAGGACAGGTTGTAGGAGGACAGGTTGTAGGAGGAAAGGTTGTAGGAGGACAGGTTGTAGGAGGACAGGGGTGTAGGAGGACAGGTTGTAGGAGGACAGGTTGTAGGAGGACAGGTTGTAGGACAGGGGTGTAGGAGGAGAGGTTGTAGGAGGACAGGTTGTAGGAGGACAGGGGTGTAGGAGGACAGGTTGTAGGAGGACAGGTTGTAGGAGGACAGGTTGTAGGAGGACAGGTTGTAGGAGGACAGGTTGTAGGAGGGCAGGTTAAGAACATAAGAACATAAGAACAAAGGCAACTGCAGAAGGCCTACTGGCCCATACGAGGCAGCTCCCATTCTATAACCACCCAATCCCACTCATATACTTGTCCATAACTCACCTTCCTAGGTTTAGGAGGACAAAGGTTGTAGGAGGACAGGTGTAGGACAGGTGTACAGGTGTGTAGGAGGACAAGGGTGTAGGAGGGACAGGGTTGTAGGAGGACAGGGGTGTAGGAGGACAGGTTGTAGGAGGACAGGTTGTAGGAGGACAGGGTGTTGGAGGACAGGTTGTAGGAGGACAGGTTGTAGGAGGACAGGTTGTAGGAGGACAGGGGTGTAGGAGGACAGGTTGTAGGAGGACAGGGGTGTAGGAGGACAGGGGTGTAGGAGGACAGGTTAAGAACATAAGAACATAAGAACAAAGGTAACTGCAGAAGGCCTATTGGGCCCATACGAGGCAGCTCCTATTCTATAACCACCCAATCCCACTCATATACTTGTCCAACCCGTGCTTGAAACAATCGAGGGACCCCACCTCCACAATGTTACGCGGCAATTGGTTCCACAAATCAACAACCCTGTTACTGAACCAGTATTTACCCAAGTCTTTCCTAAATCTAAACTTATCCAATTTATATCCATTGTTTCGTGTTCTGTCCTGTGTTGATACTTTTAATACCCTATTGATATCCCCCCGGTTATGTCCATTCATCCACTTGTAAACCTCTATCATGTCACCCCTAACTCTTCGCCTTTCCAGTGAATGCAACTTAAGCTTTGTTAATCTTTCTTCATATGAAAGATTTCTAATTTGGGGAATTAACTTAGTCATCCTACGCTGGACACGTTCAAGTGAATTTATATCCATTCTATAATATGGTGACCAAACTGAACTGCATAATCTAAATGGGGCCTAACTAGAGCAAGATATAGCTTGAGAACCACACCAGGTGTCTTGTTTACTAACGCTGCGATTAATAAATCCAAGTGTCCGATTTGCCTTATTACGAACATTTATGCATTGATCCTTTTGTTTTATATTCTTACTAATCATAACTCCCAGATCCTTTCGCAATCCGACTTCGCAATCACAACACCATCTAGCTCGTATCTTGTAACTCTATCATCATTACCTAACCTCAGAACTTTACATTTATCAGCATTAAACTGCATCTGCCAATCCTTTGACCATTTCAAAAACCCTATCTAGATCAACTTGAAGTGATAGTGAGTCCTCCTCCGAATTAATTTCCCTACCGATTTTCGTATCATCGGCAAATTTGCAAATGTTGCTACTCAAACCTGAATCTAAATCATTTATATATATTATAAACAACAGAGGTCCCAGGACAGAGCCTTGAGGCACTCCACTTACAACATTTTCCACTCTGACTTGATTCCATTTATACTAACTCTCTGTTTCCTTTGGTATAGCCATGCCCTAATCCAGCTTAATATAGCACCCCCAATACCATGAGACTCTATTTTTTTAATCAGTCTTTCATGTGGCACTGTATCAAAAGCTTTGCTAAAGTCAAGGTATACAACATCGCAATCCTTACCACTATCAACTGCCTCAACAATGCTAGAATAAAAAGATAACAAATTTGTTAAACATGAACGGCCATTTATAAAACCATGTTGCGACTCAATTATTAATTTATGTTTTTCAAGATGAAGACGAATTTTATTTGCTATTATAGATTCGAGTAACTTTCCACAATAGACGTTAGGCTAATTGGTCGATAGTTAGACGCAAGTGATCTATCTCCTTTCTTAAAAACTGGTATCACATTAGCAACTTTCCAAAACTCTGGCACTCTGCCTGACTCTATTGATTTATTAAAATATGGTTGACAGTGGGTCACAAAGCTCCTCTTTGCATTCTTTAAGCACCCTAGCAAACACTTCATCCGGCCCTGGGGATTTGTTTGGTTTGAGTTTTACTATTTGTTTAAGAACATCCTCCCTGGTAACTGCTAAACTCGTCAACCTGTCCTCGTCCCCACCCACATAGACTTGTTCGGCTGAAGGCATATTGTTAAGTTCCTCTTTAGTAAATACAGATACAAAATATTTATTAAAAATACTACTCATCTCTTCATCACTATCTGTTATTTGACCTGTCCTCAGTTTTTAATGGACCTATCCTTTCCCTAGTCTTAGTACGATATAACTGAAAAAAAACCCTTAGGATTTGTCTTTGCTTGCCCTGCTATGCGAACTTCATAGTTTCTTTTTGCTTTCCTTATCTCTTTTTTAACATTTCTAACCAGTTGTACGAATTCCTGTTCTAAAGTGACCTCCCCATTTTTAATCCTTTTGTACCAAGCTCTCTTTTTACCTATAAGGTTCTTCAAATTCTTTGTTATCCACTTTGGGTCATTAGTATACGATCTATTCAATTTGTATGGTATACTACGTTCCTGTGCTTTGTTTAGAATATTCTTAAATAAGTTATATATTGAATCCACATCGAAATCCCCATTTAAGTCACCTATCGCTGGGTTCATGTCTCGCTCCAAGACCGGCCCACACCCCATACCCAAGCCTTTCCAATCAATTTGACCCAAAAAATTTCTTAGGCTATTAAAATCAGCTTTTCGAAAATCTGGCACTTTAACAGAATTTTCTCCTACTGGTCTATTCCATTCTATGCTAAATCTGATTTCTTTGTGATCACTGCTCCCTAGCTCACTCCCTATTTCGATGTCATTAATTTGCGTTTCCCTGTTAGTTAACACAAAATCTAAAATATTATTTTCCCGTGTTGGTTCCTTAATGTGTTGCGTAAGAAAGCAATCGTCAATTAATTCTAGAAAAATCTTCTGCTTCACTATTCCCTGTTTTGTTCAACCAGTTTATTCCGCTAAAATTAAAGTCACCCATGACATAAATACTGTTAGATCTAGATGCTCTAGATATTTCATCCCATAGATGCTTTGCTTCCATTCTGTCTAAATTTGGTGGCCTATATATTACTCCTATTATAATATTATTAGCTTTTTCGTTTAATTCAATCCAAATAGTTTCTGTGTGTGGCTCTGTTTTGATTCCCTCTTTGAGACTACATTTCAAATTGTCCCTAACATATATGGCTACTCCACCTCCTCGTCTAATATATCTATCTGTGTGAAATAGTTTAAATCCATATATTTGATATTCAGCTAATAGTTCTCTATTTTCTACATTCATCCACGTTTCGGTAAGTGCAATAATATCTATTTTTTCTGTGCAGACAAGAGCATTTAATTCGTTAATTTTATTTCTTAGACTTCTACTGTTAGTGTAATATACCCTAAGTGAATTGTTATTTTGCGGACCTTCTCTTTCCCTGATCGTTTTGCCAATTCCTTTCTCCCACAAACACATACTTTTATTACCTCCTTCCTCCAAATCAATTCCCATACCTCTATCTACTAACAGTTTAAACCCAAACAAACACCTCTAACCACTATGGAGGACAGGTTGTAGGAGGACAGGTTGTAGGAGGTCAGGTTGTAGGAGGACAGGGGTGTAGGAGGACAGGGGTGTAGGAGGACAGGGGTGTAGGAGGACAGGTTGTAGGAGGACAGGTTGTAGGAGGACAGGGTGTAGGAGGACAGGTTGTAGGAGGACAGGTTGTAGGAGGTCAGGTTGTAGGAGGACAGGGGTGTAGGAGGACAGGGGTGTAGGAGGACAGGGGTGTAGGAGGACAGGTTGTAGGAGGACAGGTTGTAGGAGGACAGGCTGTAGGAGGACAGGGTGTAGGAGGACAGGTTGTAGGAGGACAGGGTGTAGGAGGACAGGGTGTAGGAGGACAGGTTGTAGGAGGACAGGTTGTAAGACAGGGGTGTAGGAGGAGAGGTTGTAGGAGGACAGGTTGTAGGAGGACAGGGGTGTAGGAGGACAGGTTGTAGGACAGGTTGTAGGACAAGTTGAGTTGAAACGTTATATAACCACGCAATGGGCTCAGGTCATTAATAGGGTATTAAAAGTATCAACACAGGACAGAACACGAAACAATGGGTATAAATTGGATAAGTTTAGATTTAAGAACATAAGAACAAAGGTAACTGCAGAAGGCCTATTGGCCCATACGAGGCAGCTCCTATTCTATAACCACCCAATCCCACTCATATACTTGTCCAACCCGTGCTTGAAAACAATCGAGGGACCCCACCTCCACAATGTTACGCGGCAATTGGTTCCACAAATCAACAACCCTGTTACTGAACCAGTATTTACCCAAGTCTTTCCCTAAATCTAAACTTATCCAATTTATACCCATTGTTTCGTGTTCTGTCCTGTGTTGATACTTTTAATACCCTATTAATATCCCCCCGGTTATGTCCATTCATCCACTTGTAAACCTCTATCATGTCACCCCTAACTCTTCGCCTTTCCAGTGAATGCAACTTAAGCTTTGTTAATCTTTCTTCATATGAAAGATTTCTAATTTGGGGAATTAACTTAGTCATCCTACGCTGGACACGTTCAAGTGAATTTATATCCATTCTATAATATGGCGACCAAAACTGAACTGCATAATCTAAATGGGGCCTAACTAGAGCAAGATATAGCTTGAGAACCACACCAGGTGTCCTTGTTACTAACGCTGCGATTAATAAATCCAAGTGTCCGATTTGCCTTATTACGAACATTTATGCATTGATCCTTTTGTTTTAAATTCTTACTAATCATAACTCCCAGATCCCTTTCGCAATCCGACTTCGCAATCACAACACCATCTAGCTCGTATCTTGTAACTCTATCATCATTACCTAACCTCAGAACTTTACATTTATCAGCATTAAACTGCATCTGCCAATCCTTTGACCATTTCAAACCCTATCTAGATCAACTTGAAGTGATAGTGAGTCCACCTCCGAATTAATTTCCCTACCGATTTTCGTATCATCGGCAAATTTGCAAATGTTGCTACTCAAACCTGAATCTAAATCATTTATATATATTATAAACAACAGAGGTCCCAGGACAGAGCCTTGAGGCACTCCACTTACAACATTTTCCCACTCTGACTTGATTCCATTTATACTAACTCTCTGTTTCCTTTGTATAGCCATGCCCTAATCCAGCTTAATATAGCACCCCCAATACCATGAGACTCTATCTTTTTAATCAGTCTTTCATGTGGCACTGTATCAAAAGCTTTGCTAAAGTCAAGGTATACAACATCGCAATCCTTACCACTATCAACTGCCTCAACAAAGCTAGAATAAAAAGATAACAAATTTGTTAAACATGAACGGCCATTTATAAAACCATGTTGCGACTCAATTATTAATTTATGTTTTTCAAGATGAAGACGAATTTTATTTGCTATTATAGATTCGAGTAACTTTCCCACAATAGACGTTAGGCTAATTGGTCGATAGTTAGACGCAAGTGATCTATCTCCTTTCTTAAAAACTGGTATCACATTAGCAACTTTCCAAAACTCTGGCACTCTGCCTGACTCTATTGATTTATTAAATATGGTTGACAGTGGGTCACAAAGCTCCTCTTTGCATTCTTTAAGCACCCTGGCAAACACTTCATCCGGCCCTGGGGATTTGTTTGGTTTGAGTTTTACTATTTGTTTAAGAACATCCTCCCTGGTAACTGTTAAACTCGTCAACCTGTCCTCGTCCCCACCCACATAGACTTGTTCGGCTGAAGGCATATTGTTAAGTTCCTCTTTAGTAAATACAGATACAAAATATTTATTAAAAATACTACTCATCTCTTCATCACTATCTGTTATTTGACCTGTCTCAGTTTTTAATGGACCTATCCTTTCCCTAGTCTTAGTACGATATAACTGAAAAAACCCTTTAAGATTTGTCTTTGCTTGCCCTGCTATGCGAACTTCATAGTTTCTTTTTGCTTTCCTTATCTCTTTTTTAACATTTCTAACCAGTTGTACGAATTCCTGTTCTAAAGTGACCTCCCCATTTTTAATCCTTTTGTACCAAGCTCTCTTTTTACCTATAAGGTTCTTCAAATTCTTTGTTATCCACTTTGGGTCATTAGTATTCGATCTATTCAATTTGTATGGTATACTACGTTCCTGTGCTTTGTTTAGAATATTCTTAAATAAGTTATATATTGAATCCACATCGAAATCCCCATTTAAGTCACCTATCGCTGGGTTCATGTCTCGCTCCAAGACCGGCCCACACCCCATACCCAAGACTTTCCAATCAATTTGACCCAAAAAATTTCTTAGGCTATTAAAATCAGCTTTTCGAAAATCTGGCACTTTAACAGAATTTTCTCCTACTGGTCTATTCCATTCTATGCTAAATCTGATTTCTTTGTGATCACTGCTCCCTAGCTCACTCCCTATTTCGATGTCATTAATTTGCGTTTCCCTGTTAGTTAACACTAAATCTAAAGTATTATTTTCCCGTGTTGGTTCCTTAATGTGTTGCGTAAGAAAGCAATCGTCAATTAATTCTAGAAAATCTTCTGCTTCACTATTCCCTGTTTTGTTCAACCAGTTTATTCCGCTAAAATTAAAGTCACCCATGACATAAATACTGTTAGATCTAGATGCTCTAGATATTTCATCCCATAGATGCTTTGCTTCCATTCTGTCTAAATTTGGTGGCCTATATATTACTCCTATTATAATATTATTAGCTTTTTCGTTTAATTCAATCCAAATAGTTTCTGTGTGTGGCTCTGTTTTGATTCCCTCTTTGAGACTACATTTCAAATTGTCCCTAACATATATGGCTACTCCACCTCCTCGTCTAATATATCTATCTGTGTGAAATAGTTTAAATCCATATATTTGATATTCAGCTAATAGTTCTCTATTTTCTACATTCATCCACGTTTCGGTAAGTGCAATAATATCTATTTTTTCTGTGCAGACAAGAGCATTTAATTCGTTAATTTTATTTCTTAGACTTCTACTGTTAGTGTAATATACCCTAAGTGAATTGTTATTTTGCGGACCTTCTCTTTCCCTGATCGTTTTGCCAATTCCTTTCTCCCACAAACACATACTTTTATTACCTCCTTCCTCACAATCAATTCCCATACCTCTATCTACTAACAGTTTAAACCCAAACAAACACCTCTAACCACTTCTTCTAACGAGTTCGCAACAGCAACAACCCCAGCTCTCGATAGATGCACCCCATCACGAGCATACATTTCATTTCTTCCATAGAAGTGTTCCCAGTTGTCTATGAAAGATATTGCATTTGATTTGCAATATCTTTCCAGCCGGCAATTGACACCAAGTGCCCTCGATATCCATTCATTTCCCACTCCCTTTCTTGGAAGAATGCCACATATGATCGGGATTCCTCCCTTGCTCCTAACTAACTCTATGGCTGTTTTATACCTCTGAATCAGTTCCTCACTCCTAACTCGACCAACATCATTTCCTCCCACGCTAATGCAAATAATGGGATTGTTCCCATTACCAGCCATAATATCATTCATGTTGTTTATAATATCACCAATGCCAGCTCCGGGATAGCAAACCCTTAACCTGTTCCCCCTATCTCTAGCACAAAACGTTCTATCCAAATACCTTATCTGGGAATCTCCCACAACTAATGTTTGCTTAGGTACTTCCTTTACTTTCTGAGGGGCCTGCGCTTCCTTTCTCTTCGTTGCTTTCCCTTTTGCGCGATCCACAGTCTCTCCACAGCACTCGTCCTCCAAAACGTCAAATGAATTAGAAGTTGCTATGGCGTTTGAAGGCGGCTTTATCAAAGTCTTCTTAAGGCCCCTGTCTTTCACAACTCTCCAAGACGAGGTCCCTTTACTGCTGGTCTCCTCCTTCGTTACTTCTCGTTGTTCTTTCAGCTGACGCACCTCCTCCCGCAGAAAGTCCAACTCTGTCCTCAGGGCTCCCACTAGAGTCACCAGGTCCTTAACTACAACTTCCATATTGCAATGATAATATAACAACACTCAGGAGCTCCGGTTAACACAACCTCTCACTGTGACTTCACCTGACCGACTGGGAAAGACTTGGGTAAATACTGGTTCAGTAACAGGGTTGTTGATTTGTGGAACCAATTGCCGCGTAACGTGGTGGAGGTGGGGTCCCTCGATTGTTTCAAGCACGGGTTGGACAAGTATATGAGTGGGATTGGGTGGTTATAAATAGGAGCTGCCTCGTATGGGCCAATAGGCCTTCTGCAGTTACCCTTGTTCTTATGTTCTTATGTATGTCCTGAATCCTCAAATTCATTTAGCTAATTGCAGGGTTTCAACTTCAATGATTCAACAGGTTATATATGTGGATGAGCTTGGTGGGTATTTATAGGAGCTGCCTCGTATGGGCCAATAGGCCTTCTGTAGTTTCAATATTTCTTATAATTTACGTATTTCTAGAAATTCTTCAAATGGAGCTGTGTTGTAATATCGTTTGAAATCAGAACTTCTGTAGGAGCTGAACTGAAACTGTCATTCAATAAATCATATATTATACTTCTGAGTTTATGTAAACATACTGTACTGCTTTTTAGGTCATGGCTTTTCTGGGAAACTTTCAACTGATCACAAAACAGATTCTAATTCTACCAAACATTTGCCTTTGATACTTTTCTACAAGCAGGTTACTATGAAATTTAATCCTCACTACAACCTGATTGTTACCATAGCATGCCTCACGACAATTTACTTCCCACAATATAATAAATCACTAGATATAGGATGCAAAAATATAGCCTTGCTAATAAAAATTACACGTAAATAATATAAATCACAATAAACATTGGCCCAAATTCCGAGTTCACAACCTCATTACAAACATGAAATCACAAATGAATACCTATAACAGCAATACCAATAATAATAATGATAATAAAACACAGGATTATTAAGCTATATCACAGTACAAGTTCACAAAGCCATACATTCAGTCTTCCCAGAGGCAACTACTTGGGCTGGACGGTAGAGCGACGGTCTCGTTTCACGCAGGTCGCCGTTCAATCCCCAACTGTGCAAGTGGTTGGGTAATGTTCCTTTCCCCCTCTGTCCCATCCGAAATCCTTATCCTGATCCCTTCCCAGTGCTATATAAAATAAATATTTTATACAAAATAAATATTTTGTATCTGTATTTACTAAAGAGGAACTTAACAATATGCCTTCAGCCGAACAAGTCTATGTGGGTGGGGACGAGGACAGGTTGACGAGTTTAGCAGTTACCAGGGAGGATGTTCTTAAACAAATAGTAAAACTCAAACCAAACAAATCCCCAGGGCCGGATGAAGTGTTTGCTAGGGTGCTTAAAGAATGCAAAGAGGAGCTTTGTGACCCACTGTCAACCATATTTAATAAATCAATAGAGTCAGGCAGAGTGCCAGAGTTTTGGAAAGTTGCTAATGTGATACCAGTTTTTAAGAAAGGAGATAGATCACTTGCGTCTAACTATCGACCAATTAGCCTAACGTCTATTGTGGGAAAGTTACTCGAATCTATAATAGCAAATAAAATTCGTCTTCATCTTGAAAAACATAAATTAATAATTGAGTCGCAACATGGTTTTATAAATGGCCGTTCATGTTTAACAAATTTGTTATCTTTTTATTCTAGCATTGTTGAGGCAGTTGATAGTGGTAAGGATTGCGATGTTGTATACCTTGACTTTAGCAAAGCTTTTGATACAGTGCCACATGAAAGACTGATTAAAAAAATAGAGTCTCATGGTATTGGGGGTGCTATATTAAGCTGGATTAGGGCATGGCTATACCAAAGGAAACAGAGAGTTAGTATAAATGGAATCAAGTCAGAGTGGGAAAATGTTGTAAGTGGAGTGCCTCAAGGCTCTGTCCTGGGACCTCTGTTGTTTATAATATATATAAATGATTTAGATTCAGGTTTGAGTAGCAACATTTGCAAATTTGCCGATGATACGAAAATCGGTAGGGAAATTAATTCGGAGGAGGACTCACTATCACTTCAAGTTGATCTAGATAGGGTTTTGAAATGGTCAAAGGATTGGCAGATGCAGTTTAATGCTGATAAATGTAAAGTTCTGAGGTTAGGTAATGATGATAGAGTTACAAGATACGAGCTAGATGGTGTTGTGATTGCGAAGTCGGATTGCGAAAGGGATCTGGGAGTTATGATTAGTAAGAATTTAAAACAAAAGGATCAATGCATAAATGTTCGTAATAAGGCAAATCGGACACTTGGATTTATTAATCGCAGCGTTAGTAACAAGACACCTGGTGTGGTTCTCAAGCTATATCTTGCTCTAGTTAGGCCCCATTTAGATTATGCAGTTCAGTTTTGGTCGCCATATTATAGAATGGATATAAATTCACTTGAACGTGTCCAGCGTAGGATGACTAAGTTAATTCCCCAAATTAGAAATCTTTCATATGAAGAAAGATTAACAAAGCTTAAGTTGCATTCACTGGAAAGGCGAAGAGTTAGGGGTGACATGATAGAGGTTTACAAGTGGATGAATGGACATAACCGGGGGGATATTAATAGGGTATTAAAAGTATCAACACAGGACAGAACACGAAACAATGGATATAAATTGGATAAGTTTAGATTTAGGAAAGACTTGGGTAAATACTGGTTCAGTAACAGGGTTGTTGATTTGTGGAACCAATTGCCGCGTAACATTGTGGAGGTGGGGTCCCTCGATTGTTTCAAGCACGGGTTGGACAAGTATATGAGTGGGATTGGGTGGTTATAGAATAGGAGCTGCCTCGTATGGGCCAATAGGCCTTCTGCAGTTACCTTTGTTCTTATGTTCTTATGTTCTTATGTACTTAGGGTATATTACACTAACAGTAGAAGTCTAAGAAATAAAATTAACGAATTAAATGCTCTTGTCTGCACAGAAAAAATAGATATTATTGCACTTACCGAAACGTGGATGAATGTAGAAAATAGAGAACTATTAGCTGAATATCAAATATATGGATTTAAACTATTTCACACAGATAGATATATTAGACGAGGAGGTGGAGTAGCCATATATGTTAGGGACAATTTGAAATGTAGTCTCAAAGAGGGAATCAAAACAGAGCCACACACAGAAACTATTTGGATTGAATTAAACGAAAAAGCTAATAATATTATAATAGGAGTAATATATAGGCCACCAAATTTAGACAGAATGGAAGCAAAGCATCTATGGGATGAAATATCTAGAGCATCTAGATCTAACAGTATTTATGTCATGGGTGACTTTAATTTTAGCGGAATAAGCTGGTTGAACAAAACAGGGAATAGTGAAGCAGAAGATTTTCTAGAATTAATTGACGATTGCTTTCTTACGCAACACATTAAGGAACCAACACGGGAAAATAATATTTTATAAATTAATATTAATAGGGTATTAAAAGTATCAACACAGGACAGAACACGAAACAATGGATATAAATTGGATAAGTTTAGATTTAGGAAAGACTTGGGTAAATACTGGTTCAGTAACAGGGTTGTTGATTTGTGGAACCAATTGCCGCGTAACATTGTGGAGGTGGGGTCCCTCGATTGTTTCAAGCACGGGTTGGACAAGTATATGAGTGGGATTGGGTGGTTATAGAATAGGAGCTGCCTCGTATGGGCCAATAGGCCTTCTGCAGTTACCTTTGTTCTTATGTTCTTATGTTCTTATATAGTCGTAATGGCTTGGCGCTTCCCTGATCATTCATAAGAACAAAGGTAACTGCAGAAGGCCTATTGGCCCATACGAGGCAGCTCCTATCTATAACCACCCAATCCGTGGTTATTCCCATTCAGTCTTCACAATCAGGCAAGAATTCCCAATAACTTGAGGTCAAACACTACATTACCACATCAGACGGCTCCTGGAGATGTCTGGACCGATCTTCTTATTTATCTTATTGCCTTCTTATTGCCTAAGGGAGGATATTAATAGGGTATTAAAAATATCAACACAAGACAGAACACGAAACAATGGGTATAAATTGGATAAGTTTAGATTTAGCAAAGACTTGGGTAAATACTGGTTCAGTAACAGGGTTGTTGATTTGTGGAACCAATTGCCGCGTAACGTGGTGGAGGTGGGGTCCCTCGATTGTTTCAAGCGCGGGTTGGACAAGTATATGAGTGGGATTCGGTGGTTATAGATAGGAGCTGCCTCGTATGGGCCAATAGGCCTTCTGCAGTTACCTTTGTTCTTATGTTCTTAATCAACTCCCCGACCAGATCAACCTTCCCCCGATCTCGACACACCAATCACTGTAGTTAGGCGTTGTGTTTTTTCCATTTAAGCAAACACAATTTGGCAAGGCTGTTAGAGGCTATGTTATATTTATTCAGAATGATGTTAATATACTTCTGGAACTGATCATCCCAGTCGCTGCCTGTCGTAGCTCAGTCGATTAAGGCAGCGTCTGGGATGCTCTCGGACGTAGGTTCGAATCTTCGTCACGGCCCTTGTGGATTTGTCCACAAGGGGTATTATTAGTTATAAGGAATAGTTATCAAACGAGGAGTGAGGTTATCGTGTGTGGAATGACACTCAACTGTCACTCCAGCAATGTTATTTTGAGTGCGATGGGAGAAGTGGCCTAAACAAGAAACATTCTAAATAACCTTCGGAATTCTAAAATTCTAAACTGACTGGAAAACATTGATCGCGTAGCGAGGATAACGTAGAAAGACAAAGTACCTTTTCAAATTATTATTGTGAATTGTTTCAAGTTTCTGATAGCAGGACACGTGTGTGTCTCAATAACAGGACACGTATGTCTCCCCCTAACAGGACACGTTTGTCTCCCCCTAACAGGACACGTGTGTCTCCCCCTAACAGGACACGTGTGTCTCCCTAACAGGACACGTGTGTCTCCCCCTAACAGGACACGTGTGTCTCCCCCTAACAGGACACGTGTGTCTCCCCCTAACAGGACACGTGTGTCTCCCTAACAGGACACGTGTGTCTCCCCCTAACAGGACACGTGTGTCTCCCCCTAACAGGACACGTGTGTCTCCCCCTAACAGGACACGTGTGTCTCCCCCTAACAGGACACGTGTGTCTCCCCCTAACAGGACACGTGTGTCTCCCCCTAACAGGACACGTGTGTCTCCCCCTAACAGGACACGTATCCCTAACAGGATACGAGTATCTCCTGGTCCGTGTGAAGAGCAAGGCTGTCTTTCTCGTCTTATTTTCACTTTACGCGAACACTAATTCAAATATTCGGTCGAGTGGGTTTTCCTATTATGTGAAAATATGTTTTTACGTGACAGCCGATATCACTCGTCCGAATCCTTTCAATTAGAGTTCAATTAATGTGAAAATAGGATAGGAGTCAAAACCTTCCCCAACTGTACCTTTTATCGTAGATAAGAAGTCCGATTGCATTTTATTTCAAGTTAGTCATTCGGACGAATATCAATTACACAAAAGACCTAAAATTATTTTTTTTTTAATATATGAGCTTCCAACTCTATTAAAACCTTTACAAAATCTTAAGAACATAAGAATTAAGGAAAGTGCAGGTCTGTTGGTCCATACGAGGTCGCTTCTATTTAAGTCCACCCAAACTGCTTCAGTTATATGTCCGACATAAACTTGAAACAATCCAACAATCCCACGTATATTATGTTACCAATTTGTTCCATAAATCAACAAACCTGTTTCCAAACCCGTATTCACTCTTTCCTGAATCTAAACTTTCGGATTTTATGTCCAATGTTTAGTTTTCTCTGAAGTGTGTTTACCTATCAGTGACTTACCCATTATTGACTACAGGGGAATGGTCTCTCCCTTTGTGCCCCGTCTACTAGCCTTGTTGTCCCATGGTGTTTTTAGAATTGAATAATTCTGACTGAATTCTTTGTCCAATTCGGCCTGAAACATGTGGATGGAGGTGGCTTTCACAACTTCTTTCAGTGCATTTCACTTGCTGACCATCTGTACAGAGTACGAGTATTTCCTTACATTCCTTTGGCTAATTTGAGTGTCCAACTTCCACCTTGTTCTACTTTTCTCTAAAAAGGCTGTCCTTGTCCACCTTGTCCTCTCAGTATCTTGCATGCTGTGATCATGTCTCTTCTGTCCTCCAGGTTTGTGAGATCCAGTTCCCTCAACGTATTTTCATAGCTTAATCCTGTTAGCTTTGGCACCAATCTTAGGGCAGATCTCTACTTTTTCAATTTCAGTTTTATGCTATACAAGGTACAGATTGCAGGCCAATGCTGCATATTCCAGCACTAAGTTAACAAAGGCTGTGTAGATTTCTTTAATAAGAATCATCATTTAGGTTTCAAAACTATGTTTTAATGTTTGGCAGCGTCTCATATTCTGCTGATGTCGCTCTGCCTGTGTGCCTCAGGGGAAAGATTCACAAAGCAGTTACGCAAGTACCTACGAACGTGTACATCTTTCCTCAATCTTAGACGGCTTTGATTACATTTATTAAACAGTTTTCAAGCACGAAAACTTCCCAATCAACTGTTGTTGTTGTTATAAACAGCCTCCTGGTGCTTCGGAGCTCATTAACTGTTTAATAATTGTAAACAAACCCGCCAAAGATTGAGAAAAGATGTACAGGTTCGTAGGTACCTGCGTAACGGCTTCGTGAATCTGGCCCCAGGTTCGTAAGTGCTTGCGTAACTGCTTCGTGAATCTGGCCCCAGGTTCGTAAGTGCTTGCGTAACTGCTTCGTGAATCTGGCCCCGAGGTTATTAATGATTTTCGCATTGTAAGATACGGTCTCTAGGATCATATCTTCCTCTGAGACATGACGCCAGAGGGAGATTTGATCTTTGCAAAATTATTTATAGCGTGGACTCCAAGTAACATCTGAAATATACTTGTTTTCCTTAAGACTTGTTTTCTCCGTCTAATTATCGTCAGCTTACATTTTCCTGGACAGAAACTCTTGTAGAGTTTCAAACCAGCATTCAGGAGGCAGGAGTCTGGAACACCCCTCTAACGAGTCTACAGTAATTATCAATCTCTCTAGCTTTGGACTAATTAACAACCCTGTTGAGAGGAGCACCTGACAGGTGAGGCTGACAGGAGTGATTAGCAGGAGGAATTGACAGGACAGTTTGACAGAAGTGGCCGATATGACCAACTGACAGGCGTCTAACAGGATTTTACCCATTCAAAGAACTTTTGTATTTAGTGATATGATAATAACAATAAATATATTACTGACAATATAATAATAATAAATATTAGAAAGTCATTAGGATTCGAACCGCCAAACTTGGTACTCCCAACCACACGCCCCAGACCACTACACCATGACATGCTCAGGGGCGTGTGCTTGGTAGTACGAAGTGTTCGGGTTCGAATCCTGCTCATGGCTCCTACTGATCTTCTCATCGATACGTAACGTTAATGTGATTTCATTGCGCAATAATAATAATAATAATAATAATAATAATAATAATAAATTCATGATTTTGATCTAGTTAGAATTAATCTAAATAAGGTAACAAAAATGGATCCTATTCTTTTCACAAATCATACCCTCAGTTGGCCTCTGTTTTTTTACAGCCTAGCTGGCCCCTCCCACTGCACCTAGCTGGCCCCTCCCACCCAGCACCTAGCTGGCCCCCCTCGCACTCTGCACCTAGCTGGCCCTTCCCACTCTGCACCTAGCTGGCCCCTCCCACTCTGCACCTAGCTGGCTCCTCCCGGCTCGGTCACAGATCAGGTTTAGAGCCTAACGGGTAGCCCGTAGGTGATAATAAATATAATTCGTAAGCAATAGTATATATATATATATATATATATATATATATATATATATATATATATATATATATATATATATATATATATATATATATCACCTCTTATTAGTCATCAAAAGTTACACATTTATACTCAAACTTTCTAATGCTTTACACATTTATAAAATAGTATTACTAATAGCCTAATACCGATCTACATAATATTTTATACATAAACAAAACAGGTAATAGCAACTAAGACTTGATGCTGAATAAATGTAAGAGACAATGCAGGCAATATTAATATTTACAAGTCTAACGACATCAATAGACTTTATATAAGACAGGTAACATAGCAATTAACTTAATGTAATATTATATACCTTGTATATCGAGACATAACTGATTCTGATATATTATTTAAAGACATTAATTGTAAGTCATTTAATATTCAATTTGAGTAATGAGATATAACAGCAAATCCCCCTAAATAAATTAATAAGATAAATACTATTTGAATATTGATAAATATATGGATTAAATAAAACGTGAGCTTATAGAAATTTGTAGAGCGTTTGAGTATGAGCCTTAATCAAACTGACTTTGAACAAACGCCTCATCTAGCTGTGTTCTGAGCTAAGCAGGATTTAAATTTTTTGTCAAGAAGCACACCTATATGTGACAGCAATTCCTTAATATTAATTATTAAGAACATAAGAACAAAGGTAACTGCAGAAGGCCTATTGGCCCATACGAGGCAGCTCCTATTTATAACCACCCAATCCCACTCAAATTATCTAATTGCCACTAATTATCCAACTAGGAATATTCCCAGGATATGATTACAGATGAACATACAAAATTGGATAAAATATTATTTAAATTGAATGATTATAAATAAAGCATAGCTTGGCAGCCTTTGTAATGGAAAACTAAATCCGTGATTAATTTCAATGTCAACTTATTGTTCACCTGATCATTATTATTGAATTAATAACTAAGTTGGCGATGAGTCACAATAACGTGGCTAAAGTAAGTTGACCAGACCACACACTAGAAGGTGAAGGGACGACGACGTTTCGGTCCGTCCTGGACCATTCTCAAGTCGAATCGACTTGAGAATGGTCCAGGACGGACCGAAACGTCGTCGTCCGAGAATGGTCCAGGACGGACCGAAACGTCGTCGTCCCTTCACCTTCTAGTGTGTTGTCTGGTCAACTAATAACTAAGTTTTCACAATATCCAGCCCATCCTCCTGTTTTGACTTATAGGAAGGATGAGGACCATAGTACATATTCCGACGTACAATGCAATTACAAAGTAGAAATCGATACTATTGAATTCGGACAAACCGGAAAATGATTTTCTATTCATGTTGCAAAGACAAACTAAACTAATCTAACCTTCCTAGGCCTAATACATAATATCTGAGGCCTAATATAGTACAAATGCGTGCTATACTAGGCCTAGGAATATTTTTTTTAGCTTTATTTTTTAGGACTTTAAAGTGAATAGTATAACATTCAACTAATTGCTTAGTATGTCAATGTTTGTACTATGGTGCACATAGTTACAAAAGTACTATCAAAGCAGGAGGATGGGTTGCAATATTTATATAGTATAGACTCATGGTCTATAATGACCCCTGTGGAGACCTGGTCGAGGACCGGGCCGCGGGGACACGAAGCCCCGAAATCATCTCAAGATAACCCCATGATAAGATGGTGTAAATATTATTGATCAAAGTAGCTATTGATGTAAAATGAAGAGGCTATACAAATTCCTTAATTTTTCATGTTCAATTTAGTTTTGTTAGTTACATTTAAAAATAACTGCATCTTGTTGATTTTTTGCCTCAAGTATTCCAGCCTTGTATAATATATCCCATTGTCGTTAAAATTGAAGTTTTGGTAAGAAAAACATCAGTTGAAATGTATTGGTTCTCTTCAGCATCATGCCAAGCAAAGCCAAGCCGGGTTCCATTATGTATTCTATAATTTGTATTTTTTTATGCTTTGTTTTAGGCTTTTAATGTTCCCTTTTGTCTTGTATAAATAAATAATGAGCTTTAAATCTTGCAAACGTTGTCAATTATAAAAACATAAGCCTTTTGTGAATAAAAGGTTTGAATATGTAGAAGCGCAAACTCTTGTACATTCCTAAATAAAGTATTGATATTATATTCTAATCTACTGTACACCATTAACTGGAGCAAAGATTCTTCAAGTAATTTCCAATGAAAATAATATAAAGCAAGCTGCCATTTTATTATAAACAACAGGAGTACTTCCTGGTAAAAAAAAATCCCCATTTCAGTCCATGGATGTTACAATGGGACCCAACCTCTCATAAAGTGGGGCAATGGGACCCAACCTCTCATAAAGTGGGGCAATGGGACCCAACCTCTCATAAAGTGGGGCAATGGGACCCAACCTCTCATAAAGTGGGGCAATGGGACCCAACCTCTCATAAACTGGGGCAATGGGACCCAACCTCTGATAAGGTGGGGCAATAGGGAATATCTGACCAGCACAAGACAGTCCCCTATCCCCCAGTAGTCACCCTGCAAAGTTGGGTGAGGCTAGCTCCAACTAGGTTTCAACATTTAATTTGCCATAAAGTAATTTAATAATCTATAATTTCTACAATCAATGACAACCCTGCATCCTTGTGGGCGAACGATATTTAGTAGTTAAATTTAACGTTATTATAACTTTCATTGCACAGCATTACTGTACTCTGAGGTGTATGAAGGGCCTGGAAAATACACACAGTATAACTGCATTTAACTATACAAAGCCAACCTATACCACTTTCGAAACGCCTTTTTTAATAATAATAATAACCAAAGCAAACACCTCAAAATACATATTTATAACAAAACAATTTTTTAGTCTAATCAGCTTTTAAAATTATGACTAGAAGAACACAATAGGAAAATTTACACAGTCGAATAATCTCCTTTTGATTGTTACGGTGCCCTCTCCTATTTCTTTCGTTTGCCGGCTTAAAGAGTCATATCAGCTCTCCCTACTGATTCTCTGAGGTTCAGGGAGTCTATTGACATATGTGGCGACCAGACCGGCTGCCAGTAAAAGGAAAGAAGTTACATTATAAGTTGTAAATAAAGGAAAATTGGCGCCCTGTTATAAAATGAAACAGTATCCCCTACGGCAGATGTGACCTTTTGGAAGGGACATTAGTCGATCGCGGATTGGTCGACGTAGGTCGCGGGCGACAAATCAGGGCCCGCCATGACGTCACCGAGTGCCCCGGGCGGCGCCAACGTGAGAGTTGTACTGACCGTGGAAGCGACAGGACGCGCCTCGGTCTGCTCTCAAAGATTGGAGGCTCTGCAAGCCTTGTTCAGTGGATTGAGCTGGCCTTCGCTGCCCCTCACAGTCATTGGAGACCCTGCGCTTCTGGGGAGCCAAAGAGGAACCAAGTTCAGTGAGCAGAGAAGTGCCAAACTTGGAAAACGGTCGGCGACGACGCTGGGCGGCGCCGCTGGCTGGACGTTGAGGTCTGGAAGGTGGGCGAGCAAGCTGCTGTGACTGGGGTCACATTCACTGAGAATCTTGGAAGGACGACACAGTGCCTAGGACAAGGAGCGACGCCCTGTGGGAGAGGCGAGTGTGGGGAAAAAATAGTGATTAGCTCAGCGCCCATCGATGAACCAGGATTGGGGCAGCTGAATCTCAGGGATTGGAACGGCGACGACGCGAAGGCTTCACGACACCTGAGGACCTGTGGAACGCCCTGGATCGTCGAGGATCGACCCAAGGAAGCGTGGGAACCTCACACCATCGAGGGACAGGCGTCGTGAGCCAGGAGTGTAAGGTAGATCATTTTTCCCTCCCATTACCCCTTGTATGAGTAGGCTAGTTAGGCCACAATATTTACTCGTGTATGTGGCAGCAAGACTTTATTACCTTAATAGTAGAGTAGGCTGCAAGGCAGCTTGTGTCCAGGACTGTCAGAGAGGACAGTGTGTATGGATGGCAGGACAGTGAAGAAGAGGTGCCGACGTGGTGAAGAGGCCCTCCTGTGAGAGTGTGAGACTCCTGTCTTCCTGCCCAGTTGAAGGAGAGTTGGAGGTCGTGGAAGAAGAGGCTGACGATCTCCAGACTCATCATCCATATTCCATATTCATGTATTACTTGTGATTGTGTGTGTGTGTTCATGTAATTTGCGTCAGTAAATCCACACATTTTATTACTGTGTTTGAGTGTGCCTCCATTTGTGATTTTCTCTATGAGCATACATTTCTGGCTACAAACGATATATGATACACCCACTGAACTGCATTGCTGGGGTGCAGATATAATAACCCAGCTGGCGACCTTGCTAAGAGGAAGATAGAGAAGACAGGCGGGAAAGGAGTTCCTGCAACCTTTTTTTTGTCTGGCAGGCAAGACTCAGGGAGGTTATGGTTATAGGTAAGCCTGAGTCTTCCTTCACTCCCCCACGGGTCTAGGCCGGAACTGTTAACAGCAGTTTCCCCGTGGTTGACTGAAGGGCTTCCAGGGTGAATCAGTGGCACCCCTTTGTGGTGGAAGCAAAGACCTGCGGAGGTGGGCATTGTTGGTCCTATCTTGTGTGACCAAGGAGACTCCGGTGAATCCAGGGAGTCGGAGGGGCTGAGTATTTGGGCCCTTTGAGCCCCTAGCAGCCGAGTGTTAGCAGAGCCCCGGACCGCCCACCCCCACGTGACAAGAGAACTGGCGACCTTGCCAGGATTCGAACCCCGGTAGCCAAGAACTGGGAACTTCGCCAGGAAGCGCGGATCAAGCTACAGTGTGGACCAAATTGCAAGACAAGTGTTGCCAGGGTACTAATACAGTGTGGCCAGTGAATTCGGTGGTACTGTTACTCAACCAGCTAAGGGACTGAAACGGTGAAATTAGTGCCTACTAACTTGTCTGTGCTGTCGTGTATGCTCAATGATATAGAGATGGAGGAGGACAAAGTAAAGAAATTTATTGACACAAGGGACGAGAGAATTTTGGAAGAGTGTACCAAGGCCCAGCTCCAACAAGTGGCAAACCACTTTGGGATCAGGTTGAGGACGACTAAGGTAGCGGAGCGAAGGATAGAGATCATGGCACAGCTCACAGCTCGAGAGGAAGCGACGGGAGAGGAGCCATCTCAAGAGGAGCTGTCCCGAGGAGAGCCGTCGCAAGGTGAACCGTCCCGACTAGGGCCTCCCCAAGCGCCTACCAGTGTGGAGAGAATTCACAGTGAACATGGGAGCAGTGGAAGGTCCAGCTGTAGTAAGAGGAGCCTGCAACTGGAAATAATGAAGATGCAACTGGAAGCCCAGCTGCGACGAGAGGAGAGAGAAGCGCAAATGCAGCGAGAGGGACGTGCGGCTGAGCTGCAGCGAGAGGAACGTGCGGCTGAGCTGCAGCGAGAAGAACGTGCGGCTGAGCTGCAGCGAGAGGAACGTGCGGCTGAGCTGCAGCGAGAGGAGCGAGAAGCTCGGCTGCGGCGAGAAGAAGGAGAGAGACAACTGCGACTTGAGGAGATAAAGGCAAAGAAAGAAGTCGAATTGCGTCGCGTTGAACGTGGTCTGCCCTCACTACCTGCACGGCGGGATGACCTCAAGGTAAGGGAACGTGACTTACCTACGTTCGAACCACAAGAAGCTGAGGCGTTCTTCGAACACTTTGAACGGATAGCAACTCTGAAGGAGTGGCCGGAAGATGATTGGGCTGCTCTGGTCCAGGGCAGGTTGACTGGTGAGGCCCGGGAAGCCTATAACATGCTGGACCTAGAGGAGTGTACTAGTTATGACGCGATTAAGAATGCGGTTCTCCACTCATTCCGGCTGACTCCGGAGATGTACCGGAAGCGGTTCAGAGAGTGTACAAGAGCGTCGGGAAAGACTTATGCCGAGACCGCCAGGGATATGGAACGGAAATTCCTACGATGGTTGAAGGCGGAGGAAGCGGAGTCGGTGGATGATATCAAACGACTGATAGTGATGGAGAAGTTCATGTCGGTGCTCCATCCTGAGTTGCGAGTAAGGGTGAGAGAAGCAGGTATTAAGGACCTGAAGGCTGCAGCGGATCGAGCCGACATGCTGGAGGAGGCACTACATATCAGGAGGGAGGGGCCGCCCAGACACTCGCCTTACCCCAGGTCGGGAGGGAACCTTAGGAGTTCAGGAGGAGCGAGGACGAGTGGGGACTCTCCCAGGAGTAGTGTGCCTGATGAAGTAACGTGGTTCAAGAGCTCAAGAGACGCGGGGAGGAAGCCCCAAGCTGTGAGCAGTGGACCTAACTCGGGAGCAAGTGCTGCAGTCCCGGATGCGACGACAGGGAGTCCAAGGAGGACCCAGGGAACGTCTGCAAGTGGTACCGCCAGAGTGACTAGCGAGTGGCCGCCCAGGGGAGGTGGCCGATGCTACAACTGTGGTGTGAGAGGACATTATGCCCGCGAGTGTGAGGAGCACCAAAGGAACGTAGGATTAATGTTGGAAGAGGAGAGAGTGTTTGTTCACACCCCATATTATAGTGGACCCAACGTGAATGGTTGGGAAATGAAGTTGGGTGAACATCCCTTCGTTTTCGAGGCCAACGTGAAGTTTGGAAAGTCAGACCCAGTGGAGGTTGCCGTGCTTCGAGATACGGGTGCTGACATAAGTATGGTGACCAGGAGTATTCTCCCCAAGGAATTTAATGATTCACCTGTGGGAGTGGTAAGGATACGCAGTGTGGGGGAGGAATACAGGTTGCCACTTCACGAAGTACAGCTGATTGCCGACTGCGGAGTCGAGAAAGCTATAGTAGCTGTAGCCCCTAAGTTACCCCTAGAGCATGTGCAGATGGTGCTGGGTAATGACCTCGGAGGAGGCAGGATACAACCCGATTGGGCCAGGAGTGCTTATGTTGCAAGCAGCGGTACAACCCTGCCGGGTGAGGTATCGGTCGTTCCAGATGATAGAGAGGAAGTCGACTTCGCCAGGGGAAACGTCGCCAGAGACGACGACAACGAGGGCGAGAGTGCAGAGAGGTCGTCGGAGGTAGTGGAAAACCCCGACGAAGCCCTCCGACTAAGCCTGATGATGCGTGTGGAGGAGTGGCGAGGAGCAGCTGTACAAACGCCTGGGGCGGTGAAGAGGCTGCAGACCGCACTCCCTCCATACAGAAACGTGAATAAAGTAAGCTCAGTGGATGAGCGAACGGCAGTGAGGGGCAGAGTGGAGGAGCCACGACGCAAGGCACCCTATGCCGGCCAGATGAATAGTGGTAGGTGCAAGACGAACCACCGTAGTGAGGTGAGCCACAGGGAGGTGGAAGAGCCCAACCACGAACCGAAGAAGACGTCTGCAGGGAAGAAAATCTCATGGAGGAGTGAAGATGTTCGTCGGGAACGAAGGAGCGAGTGGTATAGGAAAGGCAATACGAAGAAAGCAGGGAATAGGTACTCCCAGGGTAGGCGCCAGCCTAACCAGAGGGGCATTGGGCCATCGCAAAAGCCTAGTGTGGAAGAGAGGGAGCTGCTGGATGGAGTACAGGTTACAAGTGCCACTGTGAGGAGACAACGCACCTACGGGAGGAGAGGAACCGAGAAGAGAGAAGATTGGCGAAGAGGAGATCATGGGAGGAAACATGGAGTACCTGTAGGACGCAATGGAAATGCAAGACTATCTCGGAGTGCACGACGCGGTGGAGGCGCTGCATGCACTGAATCTTACAGTGGTAACGAGCCGTGGGAGTACACTCGTAGCCACGGAGAGAGGATTTCTTGTAGGTGTTCAGGGAACACCCGTCACACCCGGTACTATGCGAGGTGGAGATACAATGAGGCAAGTGACTGGCAAGGTGGTACGAGCCACGTCACCAACTGGAGGAGTGACACTTCAGGAACGGAGGGAGCAAGAGTATAGATTGCCCTCTGGAGTGCTGCTCTTCCGATATGACTCTTATTTTAAGGGGAGGGGTATGTTACGGTGCCCTCTCCTATTTCTTTCGTTTGCCGGCTTAAAGAGTCATATCAGCTCTCCCTACTGATTCTCTGAGGTTCAGGGAGTCTATTGACATATGTGGCGACCAGACCGGCTGCCAGTAAAAGGAAAGAAGTTACATTATAAGTTGTAAATAAAGGAAAATTGGCGCCCTGTTATAAAATGAAACAGTATCCCCTACGGCAGATGTGACCTTTTGGAAGGGACATTAGTCGATCGCGGATTGGTCGACGTAGGTCGCGGGCGACAAATCAGGGCCCGCCATGACGTCACCGAGTGCCCCGGGCGGCGCCAACGTGAGAGTTGTACTGACCGTGGAAGCGACAGGACGCGCCTCGGTCTGCTCTCAAAGATTGGAGGCTCTGCAAGCCTTGTTCAGTGGATTGAGCTGGCCTTCGCTGCCCCTCACAGTCATTGGAGACCCTGCGCTTCTGGGGAGCCAAAGAGGAACCAAGTTCAGTGAGCAGAGAAGTGCCAAACTTGGAAAACGGTCGGCGACGACGCTGGGCGGCGCCGCTGGCTGGACGTTGAGGTCTGGAAGGTGGGCGAGCAAGCTGCTGTGACTGGGGTCACATTCACTGAGAATCTTGGAAGGACGACACAGTGCCTAGGACAAGGAGCGACGCCCTGTGGGAGAGGCGAGTGTGGGGAAAAAATAGTGATTAGCTCAGCGCCCATCGATGAACCAGGATTGGGGCAGCTGAATCTCAGGGATTGGAACGGCGACGACGCGAAGGCTTCACGACACCTGAGGACCTGTGGAACGCCCTGGATCGTCGAGGATCGACCCAAGGAAGCGTGGGAACCTCACACCATCGAGGGACAGGCGTCGTGAGCCAGGAGTGTAAGGTAGATCATTTTTCCCTCCCATTACCCCTTGTATGAGTAGGCTAGTTAGGCCACAATATTTACTCGTGTATGTGGCAGCAAGACTTTATTACCTTAATAGTAGAGTAGGCTGCAAGGCAGCTTGTGTCCAGGACTGTCAGAGAGGACAGTGTGTATGGATGGCAGGACAGTGAAGAAGAGGTGCCGACGTGGTGAAGAGGCCCTCCTGTGAGAGTGTGAGACTCCTGTCTTCCTGCCCAGTTGAAGGAGAGTTGGAGGTCGTGGAAGAAGAGGCTGACGATCTCCAGACTCATCATCCATATTCCATATTCATGTATTACTTGTGATTGTGTGTGTGTGTTCATGTAATTTGCGTCAGTAAATCCACACATTTTATTACTGTGTTTGAGTGTGCCTCCATTTGTGATTTTCTCTATGAGCATACATTTCTGGCTACAAACGATATATGATACACCCACTGAACTGCATTGCTGGGGTGCAGATATAATAACCCAGCTGGCGACCTTGCTAAGAGGAAGATAGAGAAGACAGGCGGGAAAGGAGTTCCTGCAACCTTTTTTTTGTCTGGCAGGCAAGACTCAGGGAGGTTATGGTTATAGGTAAGCCTGAGTCTTCCTTCACTCCCCCACGGGTCTAGGCCGGAACTGTTAACAGCAGTTTCCCCGTGGTTGACTGAAGGGCTTCCAGGGTGAATCAGTGGCACCCCTTTGTGGTGGAAGCAAAGACCTGCGGAGGTGGGCATTGTTGGTCCTATCTTGTGTGACCAAGGAGACTCCGGTGAATCCAGGGAGTCGGAGGGGCTGAGTATTTGGGCCCTTTGAGCCCCTAGCAGCCGAGTGTTAGCAGAGCCCCGGACCGCCCACCCCCACGTGACATGATGTAATGGAATTACGCGTCCTGCTAATGTTATTTAGCACTTTTTTCCAGGCATTCCCTAATCACAGGCTGCTACATAAATAGTGGTGTCATTCTGCTGACGCACAGCTTAGGATGGATGTGTGGTAGTGTGGCTGGTTGGTGGTGAATGTGTATGGTGTGGCTGACTGATGGTGAGGGATGTGTATGATGATGTGTATGATGATGAAGCTTGCTGGTGGTGTTGATAATGGTCTGGCTGGCTAGTGGTGTGTGATGTGTTGTATAAAATACGTGCTACCTGTTTTTATCTACATCTTCATAACTCAGGAATTTTTTAACAGTGAAAAACCCTTCATGTCTGGAAGACCGAACCCACCACAAGCTGCAACTGAATGACCTCAAGTGTCCACATGCAGCCGGGGAACAGGTGATGAACACAATAATTCAAATACGAAATATCCGGATGTTGCAAGCATGCAACATCCGGAATTTTACAAACGCACACTATCAGGGATCCAAACACCTGAGTTTCGAGTCTCTCACTTCGTTGAAAATACTGATACTAGAGTACTAAGCGCAGTTTGAATGCGATTTCCTATCCAGAAACTCCAAATTTTCGAGTCCTTGCTTAATGTTTAAGGATTCATCTTTACAGTCCGTTTGCTATTTTATATATGTATATATATACATATATCAAACACAATAAACATATTTTTTAACTAGTTAACTAGTTATTTATAAAAGTTAGTAACTTTTAAGTATTTTTTAACTAGAACTAGTTAACTAGTTCATCTAACAGATCCAGATATGCTAACGTTTACCTAACAAGTATTATGAGGTCCTGCACATCATAATAAATTAGGGGGGGTGGGGTTGAAAAAGCCAAGTTATTAGAGCAAATAGCTTTAAATAGAGATAACTCGGGTATTACCGACACCCAAACAATTTTAACAGCTGCTAAATACCTTCAAAAGCTATGCTAATTCTCCGTGGCAACTCAGGGGGGAGGGGGGGGGGGGGAGTGTGGCTATTTCAAACACACACACACACACATCTCCATGGTGACTATGCTTGTTTTGTTTATTTATACATGAGGTACATCTGCATTAGTGCAGCTACCCTAGACTATATGAAGTGGAGTACAGTGTGTCAAAAAAGCTAACTACATGATGCTAAAAAAATCCCCCATCACACAGGATGGTTAGTCATTTTTTTTTAATGAAGGGCGTTCCATTTTACAATGAAGGGCGTCCCATTTATAATGAAGGGCGTCCCATTTACAATGAAGGGCGTCCCATTTACAATGAAGGGCGTCCCATTTATAATGAAGTGCGTCCCATTTATAATGAAGTGCGTCCCATTTACAATGAAGGGCGTCCCATTTATAATGAAGTGCGTCCCATTTATAATGAAGGGCGTCCCATTTATAATGAAGTGCGTCCCATTTACAATGAAGGGCGTCCCATTTATAATGAAGTGCGTCCCATTTATAATGAAGGGCGTTCCATTTTACAATGAAGGGCGTCCCATTTACAATGAAGGGCGTCCCATTTACAATGAAGTGCGTCCCATTTACAATGAAGGGCGTCCCATTTACAATGAAGGGCGTCCCATTTATAATGAAGTGCGTCCCATTTATAATGAAGTGCGTCCCATTTACAATGAAGGGCGTCCCATTTATAATGAAGGGCGTCCCATTTTGGCGTGCTTGATGTGGTCACGTCCTTGTTCTGTCTCACAAACCGGGTAGAGATAATCCTTTTTTTAGGTCAACTGTACAGTACTGCACTTTTTGACACCCATAAACTCCTTGCCAAGACAAGCAACATAAATCCTGGTAAGGTATGGTCCAACTTTTTTTACGTGAACAATGTTAGTTGTTATTATTTAGCGGCAGATTTGGTGTGCTAGGCACATTTATCACTAATAATCTGCCTGTCTCTTGCTCTGTACTTCCCTCCCTCCCTCCACTCTTGCCCCCCATCAACCCCATCCTTGCCCCCTTTTCCCTTCACAGCTCTTGCTCACTCTATCAACGCCCCTCTCACCCTAATTCCAGATTTATCTCAGGGAGGTAATTGTTCAAATATCACTACCAATTATATATATATATATATATATTATATATATATATATATATATATATATATATATATATATATATATATATATATATATATATATATATATATTCATGACTATAGAGCCAGCTAGAGACACGAGTTTGTATAAGCAAGCAACACAGGCTGCTGGAAGAGCTGCGGCCTGCAACCGGCAAGGTCACCGCTTGGAAATAATAACACAGTGCAGGTCGACACAGGTAATATGTGTGTGTGTGTGTGTGTGTGTGTGTGTGTGTGTGTGTGTGTGTGTGTGTGTGGTGGAGTCAGTTGTGACTGAGGTGGGTGCAGGAGTGGATGAACTGGATGTGTGGGGTGTGATAGTGCCTGGTGCGGGTGAATGGGTGCGTGTGGATGAAGGGGTGTGGGTTCTGGTGGGGGTGGAAAGGAGGGGGGCGGGGGGTTATCGGGGGGGGGGGAGGAGGGGTGGGGTGGGGGGGTGGAGGGGGGACGTCCAGTTATGATTGTTTGAGAGGGTACACCAGACAGTCTGGCGGCGCCGGGCTACCGGACGTACGATACATGTCTGGATTCACTATCGCTTCAGCTACCATTAGTTCCCATACCAAATAGTCACTATGCCTTCACGTTTACAGTGAGAATTTAGGCTCCATTAAAAAAACAGTGATAACGGGCTGTATTTCACCAGATTATACATTCATGCATATTAACATATACACTGAGATGAATAGGATTGTATGGGATACCAGAAGAAATTTCTGTTTGATATAGAGGAAAACAAAATTATCGGGTAAATAAAAGGAACAATATTTGTTGTATAATAAGTCGCCAAGCGAGTTTCCAGAGGGCAATAAACACCTTGCCGTAAGATATGTTGAGCAGAGGTGGTGCCGGCGACCCCCAGCTGATTGTAGGAGAATTGTGTCTGCTGCTTGCGATGCACAATTACCATAAGTAACGCAAAACTGTAATGTTATTGAGCCCCTACAACGAATACGCAGCAGGCAGTCACTGTGAACAACAAATACGGAGGGATATAAATCGTCACCAAAAAATAGGAATACATTATACACGAAGATACTTGAGACAGAGGGCGAGAGAGCGGAGTGTGCTACACATTTTCAGAGTCAATATTTACGTTGTATCCCGCCAAACACACGACGTTGCTACAACGTTTGAACAATTTGTTAATACCTAACTAGTTGTAACAACCAATGTAGCAAGTTGTAACAACATTGCAATAAGTCATAAAAACGTTGTAATAACATTGTAATAAGCCATAAAAACGTTGTAACAACATTGTAATAAGTCATAAAAACGTTGTAACAACATTCTAATAAGTCATAAAAACGTTGTAACAACATTCTAATAAGCCATAAAAACGTTGTAACATTCTAATAAGCCATAAAAACGTTGTAACAACATTCTAATAAGCCATAAAAACGTTTTAACAACATTCTAATAAGTCATAAAAACGTTGTAACAAGATGTCACACCTTTATTACAGGTTGTAACAAGCGGAAAATAGAGACAGTTACGTTGTATGTTTGCTGGGATACACCTATTCTTGGCTTTAAGGACCAACTCACAAGTATAACAAGAACGGAATATTTTAAGGGTTGACAGATGTTAATCTTCTTGTTTGAGGAACTGTTCACTTGAGACTGTTAAGCAAGTCCCAGCTGTGTCTGGGTACAAGTGACAGGATGAACAACCCAGCGGGTTTTCTTCCTATTGGGGAGTGTTGTACATGCTGGTATGGCGGTGTGTCCACTCACAGGATGAGTGACTCTGCCCAATACTGTCACTATGGCGGTGTGTCCACTCACAGGATGAGTGACTCTGCCCAATACTGTCACTATGGCGGTATGTCCACTCACAGGATGAGTGGCGCTGCCCAATACTGTCACTATGGCGGTGTGTCCACTCACAGGATGAGTGGCGCTGCCCAATACTGTCACTATGGCGGTGTGTCCACTCACAGGATGAGTGGCGCTGCCCAATACTGTCACTATGGCGGTGTGTCCACTCACAAGATGAGTGGCGCTGCCCAATACTGTCACTATGGCGGTGTGTCCACTCACAGGATGAGTGGCGCTGCCCAATACTGTCACTATGGCGGTGTGTCCACTCACAGGATGAGTGGCGCTGCCCAATACTGTCACTATGGCGGTGTGTCCACTCACAAGATGAGTGGCGCTGCCCAATACTGTCACTATGGCGGTGTGTCCACTCACAGGATGAGTGGCGCTGCCCAATACTGTCACTATGGCGGTGTGTCCACTCACAGGATGAGTGGCGCTGCCCAATACTGTCACTATGGCGGTGTGTCCACTCACAGGATGAGTGACTCTGCCCAATAAACTCGCCCCTCGGGGCAAAATTTAAAAAAATTATTTAAAAGACATAACAAACTCAGTATATATAAAAACTGAACCAAGTGAAATGAGGGAAATGTGAGTAGAGTTGTAGGAAAGAAATTAGTAAATAGATACTAATTTTATTTGTGCATTAGTAAATAAATTTGTTCATTAGTAAATAGATAGTATTTTTATAGGAGTGATAGAAGTTTCATTCAAGTCCCGTTATAATTGTGTATAATGTTATAAGGTATGGAACTTTGAGGCGTATAACTTCGTGCATATAGATATATGCCGTGACTAATAGCCAAAACCGCACTACTTGACCAAGTATGCAAGGTCCGACTTGCCTAACAGGCCGAATGATTTTCGTTATTGCCAAATATTTCTTTCCACATTGGTACTTTTCTGACAATAATAATCTCCTATATTAGGAACATGAATTACTGAGTTATGGTTGGTTAGGTTAAAATAGGTTTAGATAAAAAATTATTCATTTGAATCAAATACATTTAAATTGCAATCATACATAACACAATGAAAACTTTATAATTTCATAGGAACAACTATTGAAAAAAAATATTTCACGAAAATTCGACTTGTTAGGCAGCTATAGGGTACAAAATAAATAAATAAATAAATAAATATATATATATATATATATATATATATATATATATATATATATATATATATATATATATATATATATTTATAATGAATTTCCTTGATACTATGATGAAACACGAAAAACCATGTCATGGTGTAGTGGGCGAAGGTGTGTGCTGGGAGTATTCAGAGCATGTGTCCGAATCCTCATGGTTCCTATTGATTTGTGTCAGCAATATGTCACGTTAATGTGATTTCATTGTGCATGCAAAATTATCATCATCACGAATGTCAAAATATTATCAAAATTATTCTCAGGCCGAATGCCTAAATATTATGCAATTATTTTTTTTTTATCAGTCTTAAAAATATTAATAAATTTATTCGCAGGATGTTGAAATATATAATCAAAATTATTCTCACGACGAGTCAAAATATTATCAAAATTATTCTGAGAAGTATCGTTATATTCGCTAAAATATTCACAAAACAAATGTACCCACCAGTAAAATATAACAGTAAGCCCTTAAGACTTTAAATAACACTGCCATCTTACGCGATGCGAATTGATAAGATAAAAAATAAAAGCTCAAATCATTTTTCACAGCCCAGAAGTAAATGATATATCGTCAGATTTAATCCTGACCTTGGCATCGGGGTTCGAGCCAACGTGGGCAGGGCGGCAGAGGTCAGAACCACCACACCCACACACACACACACACCAAGCAAATGTTAAACATTAAAAGAGGTGGATACAACGTTTAAATATCTCTACAGGTTCAGCGAACCTGTGTCCAGGTTTCGTTCACTTCACTCTCGTATATATCATGTCCTGGTCGTATGTTATAGCCTATTCTCTGCCTATTCTCAGATAGCCTATTCTTTGGCTCTCAGATATTCTCTGTTAGCCTATTCTCTGGCTAACAGATATTCTCTGGCTATCAGATATTCTGTTAGCCTATTCTCTGGCTATCAGATATTCTCTGCCTATCAGATATTCTCTGTTAGCCTATTCTCTGGCTATCAGATATTCTCTGTTAGCCTATTCTCTGGCTATCAGATATTCTCTGTTAGCCTATTCTCTGGCTATCAGATATTCTGTTAGCCTATTCTCTGGCTATCAGATATTCTCTGTTAGCCTATTCTCTGGCTATCAGATATTCTCTGTTAGCCTATTCTCTGCCTATCAGATATTCTCTGTTAGCCTATTCTCTGGCTATCAGATATTCTCTGTTGGCCTATTCTCTGGCTATCAGATATTCTCTGTTATCCTATTCTCTGGCTATCAGATATTCTCTGTTAGCCTATTCTCTGGCTATCAGATATTCTCTGTTAGCCTATTCTCTGCCTATCAGATATTCTCTGTTAGTCTATTCACTGGCTATCAGATATTCTCTGTTAGCCTATTCTCTGGCTATCAGATATTCTCTGTTAGCCTATTCTCTGGCTATCGGATATTCTCTGTTAGCCTATTCTCTGGCTATCGGATATTCTCTGTTAGCCTATTCTCTGGCTATCAGATATTCTCTGTTAGCCTATTCTCTGGCTATCGGATATTCTCTGTTAGCCTATTCTCTGGCTATCGGATATTCTCTGTTAGCCTATTCTCTGGCTATCAGATATTCTCTGTTAGCCTATTCTCTGGCTATCAGATATTCTCTGTTAGCCTATTCTCTGGCGATCAGATGTTCTCTGTTAGCCTATTCTCTGGCTATCAGATATTCTCTGTTAGCCTATTCTCTGCCTATCAGATATTCTCTGTTAGCCTATTCTCTGGCTATCAGATATTCTCTGTTGGCCTATTCTCTGGCTATCAGATATTCTCTGTTATCCTATTCTCTGGCTATCAGATATTCTCTGTTAGCCTATTCTCTGGCTATCAGATATTCTCTGTTAGCCTATTCTCTGGCTATCAGATATTCTCTGTTAGCCTATTCTCTGGCTATCAGATATTCTCTGTTAGCCTATTCTCTGGCTATCGGATATTCTCTGTTAGCCTATTCTCTGGCTATCAGATATTCTCTGTTAGCCTATTCTCTGGCTATCAGATATTCTCTGTTAGCCTATTCTCTGGCTATCGGATATTCTCTGTTAGCCTATTCTCTGGCTATCAGGTATTCTCTTGTTAGCCTATTCTCTGGTTATCTGGTATACCGTCTTAGAACAGAGTATACCAGGATACCTAGGTATCCTGGTCTGTGTACCGGTTATCCGGTAAACCCTGCTTTAGTGTTGTTCACTTATAGTGTTGTAAACTGGTCGGTATACACAGTTTTAGCGTGACGCTGTCTGTGATAAACATGATGCCGTTAAGTTAACAGTGTTAAAGTTCATACGTGTTTTTGTATGCGAGTGCTGATGTAATACAGCTCCTGCAGCCTCTAGTTATAACAGTGATCTTCTGGCGGCGCTGTTAAACTGTCGGCCTGTTAGGCTTCCCATGTTACGCTGCTAGTCTATCCTGTTAAGCTTTTGAGATATAGCTGGGGTCGTGTGTGTGTGTGTGTGTGTGTGTGTGTGTGTGTGTGTGTGTGTGTGTGTGTGTGTGTGTGTGTGTGTGTGTGTATGTGTGTGTGTGTGTGTGTGTGTGTATGTGTGTGTGCGTGTGTGCGTGTGTGTGTGTGTATGTGTGTGTGTGTGTGTGTGTGTGTGTGTGTGTGTGTGTGTGTGTGTGTGTGTGTGTGTGTGTTTTCTCACCTAGTTGTGCTTGTGGGGGTTTGAGCTCTGGCTCTTTGGTCCCGCCTCTCAGCTGTCAATCGACTGGTGTACAGAGTGAATTGAACATTAGTCACACATTGCCTTTTTTTGAAAATATTTGTACAATTCCTCATACTAAATGTACAACATGTCCCTACACTGAATGTATAACATGTCCCTACACTGAATGTATAACATGTCCCTACACTGAATGTATAACATGTCCCTACACTGAATGTATAACATGTCCCTACACTGAATGTATAACATGTCCCTACACTGAATGTATAACATGTCCCTACACTGAATGTATAACATGTCCCTACACTGAATGTATAACATGTCCCTACACTGAATGTATAACATGTCCCTACACTGAATGTACAACATGTCCCTACACTGAATGTATAACATGTCCCTACACTAAATGTATAACATGTCCCTACACTGAATGTATAACATGCCCCTACACTAAATGTATAACATGCCCCTACACTGAATGTATAACACATCCCTACACTAAATGTATAACATGTCCCTACACTAAATGTATAACAAGTCCCTACACTAAATGTATAACATGCCCCTACACTAAATGTATAACATGTGTCTCCCACACTAAATCTAAATCAATAAATACATCTCCTCAAACTAAAGTGTAACATATTTGTATATTTTGCGATACGAACGTATGCACTCTTACGTTGCTATAAATAGCTCTGAGCTGTAATCCACTAAAAATTACATTGACTCGGGTGACGGAGGCCACATCTTGACTACATACTACCTTCTTTCAAGTCCATTATCTTTGTCTTTTGTAAGTTGTGGCCAGATAAAGTGTGACTCTAAACAGAATAGTCGGAACCCACGCCACCCCCCACCTAGCCTAACCTACCCGATAGATAGAAAACGGGGATATGTGTGAGCCGCTATTATTCGTAGTACTTTGTAAATTGTAAATATTGGGGACCAAAACATTGCAAATGAGATGTATTATTTGAGAGGAAAAGGTTGTCCCATCATTGTAAACAGACGCGACCATCCGGGGGTGGGGGCTGACGGCTGAATGGACAGCGCTCGGTTTTCGTAGTCCTAAGGTTCTTGGTTCGATCCCCGGCGAAGGCGGAAACAAATGGGCAGAGTTTCGTTCACCCTGATGCCCCTGTTTACCTAGCAGTAAATACGTACCTGGGAGTTAGACAGTTGCTATTGGCTGCTTTCTGGGGATGTGTAACAAAAAGATTGAACTGTTCAAGGACCGGGCCGCGGGGACGCTAAGCCCCGAAATATCTCAAGATAACCCCTTATCATGCACAACCTACTTGACCACAATGAGCTTAAAGACATCACAACCAGGAGTTCTACTGAACTTGCATTGCGTTCAGTTGAACGTTTGCTTATATTGCTTTTAAGTTCATCGTTGTCAATTAGTGCTTCGGGAGAAAGTGTTAAGTGCGAGTCCAATACCACTGCTTATCCTCAATATTTTGTTATAGATTCATCACGCAATTGTGATTTTTATTGTGAAGTGACGAAGAGAACAAGTTGATAACATCATTTCCTACCCCGGAGGGTGGGGCAGGTATTACCCCGGATAATAGGCAGGTAATACCCCGGATGATGGGCAGATATTACCCCGGATGATGGGCACGTATTACCCCGGATAATGGGCAGGTAATACCCCGGATGATGGGCAGATATTACCCCGGATGATGGGCACGTATTACCCCGGATGATGGGCAGGTAATACCCCGGATGATGGGCACGTATTACCCCGGATGATAGGCACGTATTACCCCGGATGATGGGCAGATTACGTAAAAATTTGATCTGGGTACCAGCTAATAGGCTCCTAAATTTCATTCAAGTTCAGTAGAACTCACAATGGAGTTGCCGGGGTTCCCCCGTACTGAAGTGGCACTCCAAACGTGTTACAAACATAGAGGTCAGATAGCAGAAATGTTCTGGAATAGATGCGATTGAGGTAGGAACAAATAGAACGGAATAAGAAGAGTATCAGTAAAGTATATGAAAATGACATTGCATCAAAACAATGTAACTATTGAAGTTAGTACATGTTAGAAGTGACAGTGAATGTCCAAATGACTAGATTATGCAAATGTAGTTTATTTAGAAACAAATTTCCCATCGAGGGGAATCTCTAGATTTTCCAACTCACTCACTCTGTGATTTAGGTCCCTCATGATTAGTAATTTTGCTCTCATTCTGTTTGCTGTTGTTGGTGTCTTCGTATTCCGATCCGGGTCTTCTGTTGTTTATTTGTGAATTGCATGATTAACTATAGTAAAAGGACCGCTATCTTTTGTCATCATCTGTCAATCTTTCAATGACGTAGTCTATAAATCAATTTATATTTCCATCTAGTTCCTCCAAATATCCACCTTCGTTTAATGAGTATCACTGCCATTCCCTGTTTTTGTTTCCTCTCTTATTGCTTGGTAATAAGTAATCCGCCTAAAAATATTGCCACCGAGATCGTGTAATTTTTGGGGTGTTCAGCTATTGCAATCACATCAGTATTTTGTTTACTAATTCTTTCTTATATTTCCTCTGCTTTGAGTGTGTATTCACCTGTTTTGTGTGTGTGTATGCGTGCTTACATGAGTGTATGTGCTCACATGTGTGTGTGTATGCGTGCTTACATGAGTGTATGTACTCTCGTGTGTGTGTGTGTGTGTGTGTGTGTGTGTGTGTGTGTGTGTGTGTGTGTGTGTGTGTGTGTGTGTGTATGCACGCTTACATGAGTGTATGTACTCACGTGTGTGTGTGTGTGTGTGTATGTGTGCACATGAGAATTTGCGCGCGCAATTCTAAAATAACGAAATTCGTGAGGGTCGTCAGCGGGTACCAATGACGACCCTCGTCATTGACTGTTAAAATATCACCCCAATAGTGATGGGGTGACGGCTAACATGTGTGTGTGTGTAGCAGCAACAGCAGCAAATAACCTCGTCAAGACTTGAGAGATATGGTGTGATAAATACAGCCTAATGTTGACAAACAGGACGCTACATGTGCAAAACACCACCACCACCACCACCACATGGAAGTATGACAACGTATTAACACGAATTAAAATGTAACATGTAATACTTGAGAAGCCCTTTTGTGTGTGTATTTCAACACATCCTCAGAAGTAATTATCAAATAGTCCACAATAACAATAAGAGGCGGGTGAGGTTGATGGAACAAAGCCTAGGAAATTATATAGGATCAACTTCATTAGTACACAACTTCCCAGTGAGAATACTTGCCAAGTAATTCTTCTCTACGAACTTCTTTAAATAAATCAATTACAAATGGAAGCAAGAAAGTACAGGTTATTACAAATATGACGAGGAGTTTATTAAATTGCATTAAATCCCATTCAATAATCATTATATTTAAAATGTTTTTACAAATGGTGATCAAAGAAGTTTCATAATCATTTTGGTGAGAATTTTCATGGCTGGTTTCCTGGAATGAATGATGGGGTACACCGCAAATAATTAATCCATGTTGCTCCTTCAGGCTACAATGGACGTGATGTCGAGGGTAGAAATAGCCTAAGCTATTCTATCCCTTTGAGCTGTAATTTTTTCTTGTCTCAATAAACATATTTGAACTTGATGTCAAGTCCTGAAACGACCAAAAAATGGGTCGTCGACTGTCTCACTGACACCACTGTCACAGACCACTTTCTGTTGCACTACACACCTTTCTCGACTTCAGTCTTTCACTGAAATCTTTATACTATCGACCAGGGCTGCTTAGGACTGCGCGTCTGGTGCTCCCTTGCTTCACAATGAGAGCGTCGCTGCTCTGAACTTTGGTCCGTCCACCTTACAAGGTTTCAAGTAGGTAACTACAGGAAGGGGACGTGAGAGGCGTAGAACAGTATCAGTATATTATATATATATATATATATATATATATATATATATATATATATATATATATATATATATATATATATATATATATGTATATATATATATATATATATATATATATATATATATATATATATATATATATACATATATTTATATATATAGTAGAATATGACCGAAAGGGTAAGATTAATGATTATTGCACGAATCTTCTCAATATTTCTTCAGGTTCTTCTTCTTTTCTTCGGGGTCTTGTCAACAAGACCCCGAACCAACACAGAAGCAAGAAGGGAAAATTCTGAGAATTGATTCATGATCCATTTGTATTCACCTGACCCACTATTAGTATAAAATAGATTGTTCTGTATTGTAACATCACTTGAGAATGAACCATGTAGATTCGAAACGTCGAGCGATTTTATAATTAGTGTAATACATTCTTCAATTCTTTTTCTTCACCTTGAAAACAACATGACTTTTGGTGAACTCCTCTTCCAGCTGAACCCTGATGCAAGAGCATTAGTAAGAGGGATAGAAGCCCTAAATCAGAAAATAGTAAATACGGAATATGCTGTCATATTCAATGAGACATGCATAAAGGAAAACCTGCTGCCAGTATACACCAATATATATATATATATATATATATATATATATATATATATATATATATATATATATATATATATATATATATATATGACAATGTCAGACCACGGAGGAAAATGAAACAGAAATTTCCTTAAGAAATTTCCTTAAGAAATTAAGGAAATTTCTGTTTCATTTTCCTCCGTGGTCTGACATTGTCACATTCTTAATCACGTGTTTATTTTCGTGATATACACACACACATATATATATATATATATATATATATATATATATATATATATATATATATATATATATATATTAGTATATTTTGGTAGCAGTCTTTCCTGTAGACATATATTATTAAATATGACCGAAAAAGTAAGATTAATAATTCTAACACGAATTTTGTCAATCTTTCGTACATTTCTTTTCACTGTTGGAGGTAATTCAAAAATCAATTCTCCAAAATTCATTTTTATTTCTAGTCTGACGCGACACTTGAGCGCTCAAGTGTCGCGTTAGACTAGAAATAAAAATGAATTTTGGAGAATTGATTTTTTAATTACCTCCAACAGTGAAAAGAAATGTACGAAAGATTGAGAAAATTCGTGTTAGAATTATTAATCTTACTTTTTCGGTCATATTTAATAATATATATATATATATATATATATATATATATATATATATATATATATATATATATATATATATATATATATATATATAGGTTTCGTTAAAATAAGTGCCGTCGATGAGTGGAGGCTGAAGGCACAACCTCGGCACTTGAAATGTTCATGTATTTCGAAAATACAACCTGAGGATCATTCAGGTTTATCATTATTGTAAGTTCCCTTACCTAAACCTGGACTTAATGAAATAGTTGATCATGAAACCCCAAATGTTCCAGAGTAATGGATGGAATCAGTTGAAAAATACTGTTCCATGCTTTTATGGTGCTGGGGGTCTTGTGTTATACTTCCCTCCCGCCAAACACACACCGAAACTACGACGTTGGTACAACGTTCGAACAAGTTTTAACACCTAACCAGTTATAACAACCAATATAGCAAGTTGTAACAACGTTCTAATACGTCATAAACACGTTAAGCCAAGATGTAACAACTTTATTACAAGTTGTAACAAGCGGAAAATAGAGACAGTTTCGGTGTGTGTTTCCAGGGCTACCCTTCCCCTTTCTTACCCTTCAATATGTTTCCTCTCCTTCACATTCTCTACTTCTCATCCACCTTCCCTACCTTCCATCTCCTTCACCTAGATACCCCACAACTGGTTATTATTGTAAATGTATAGCCACCTCTATGGTAGAAAAAATCCTCTTCACTACTTCCTTCACCACTTTCTCTCTCCTTCACCAGCTTCTATCTCCTTCACCCGCCTTCCATATCTTTGACTTTTTCATATGCTGTTTAATGGAAATATTTAATGCAAAGATAAGGGGGTCAACCCAACCCATCTATGACCATTCCTGAACACAGTCCACTCACTCTTCAAAGTTTAGTTTGGCTAACCGCAAGCGTCTAGCCTCAACATTCTATTTATAGATATATATAAATACACACAAATGTAAATGAAGACATGAGCAAAAATATGAGACAGGCACACGAACGACGCAAGAGTGAGGCTGCCTGCCTGTCTGCCTGCCTGCCTGCCACCTGCCGTCTGCTTGTTGTGGGTCTAGTTCACTTGTCATGCTTCCCCCCCCCCTCCCCCTGCCAGACTCTGTGACGGGCTCCCAGGCTCTGCCAAGCAGCCCTCCACCGCTTCGCCAGACTCCCTTCTCCCCCCTCCCTCTCTGCCTTCCTTAGCTCCTCCACTCCCTTCTGGCTCCCTCCCCTCCACTACCCCCTGGCTCCCTCCTTTCGTCCCCTCCACTACCCCCTGGCTCCCTCCCTCCCCTCCACTACCCCCTGGCTCCCTCCCTCCCCTCCACTACCCCCTGGCTCCCTCCCTCCCCTCCACTACCCCCTGACTCCCTCCACGATACACGCTTTGATACCTCCCTTTCCACCACTCCTCCCTGGTTTCTTTGCTCCCTCCCATCTACCCCCTACTCCTCCATGGCTACTTCCCCTACCCACTTTTCCCTACCCTCCACTCCTCCGACTCCCTAACCTGCACTCCCTCATTACCCTTCACTTCCTTGGCTACCTTCCCACCCCCTCTTACTCTCCTTGGCTCCCTTCCATTCCCCTCCCTCCCTCCCTCCCTCTTACCACAAGGTATTCGACACACTTAAGAATATACATTTCCCTCGGTGGTGTAAGAGACGCTGTAATGACTGCTATTTCTTAATAGCTCCGGGAGCTCTATCCTGCCTTTCTTATAGTCTGTCTTAATTACCGGGACCATTTCTCGATGGGGACGGCGAGGCTTTGTTTACGCCAGGCGGGAATGTTCCGCCAGGGTGCCAGCTGGTTACTAACACGGTCCGCTAGGGTCAGGTGCTGAGACACAGACAGGGAGAGAGACAGGGAGGGACGGAGAGAGAGGTAGGAAGGGAGGGAGGGTGGGAGAGAGTTAAAGAGGATTGTGTGTGAGAAAGACAGACAGACAGAGACAGCGAGAGAGAGGCAGTGAGAGAGACAGGCGAGAGACAGAGAGAGAGAGGGGGGAGAGAGAGAGAGAGAGAGAGGGGAGAGAGAGAGAGAGGGGGAGAGAGAGAGATGAGAAAGAGAGGGGGGAGAGAGAAAGAGGGGGGAGAGAGAGGGGGCGAGAGAGAGAGGAGAGAGAGAGAGAGAGAGAGAGAGAGAGAGAGAGAGAGAGAGAGAGAGAGAGAGAGAGAGAGGAGAAGAGAGGGAGACAGAGAGAGGGAGACAGAGAGGGAGACAGAGACAGAGGGGGACAGAGAGAGAAGAGTTTAAAGGAGACTGAGAGAGAGAGAACGTATATATGATAGAATATAACATTAATTATTTTAAAATGTAAGATGCTACTTCATAATCCTAAATGATAACTCAGATTAAATATTAATTAAAATAAATATTAGATGTCAGTTTCTTAATATTTGTATGACATTTTTCCACTCTCACAATACCGTTGCTGTCCTTACTGGTAATAACAATGTTTTTACAAATTATTACAAATAGCGTTATTATAGTGTTTTTATGACTGGCTCATTACAATTAATCGTACACTAGTTATTTCGCAATTATATTATTTATTTTTATTGTTATTAATGGAACAAATATTTTCGATCGGACATTTGCGTTTCTTTAGGGTACAACGCATTTTGAGGTATTTCCCTAAGGGTCAAAAACTGATGGTCTGAAGTTGGTAACGGTTCGCGAAATTGACGTCATGTCCAATTTTCTGTTGTGGGTCCTCGGGTTAAAGTTTCGGGCAATTTAGTACGTCAATTTAGCGACGTTGGGAACGCTCGGGAGAACGGGCTGCGTTATCCAGTGTCGCGTCACCAATCGCAGCAGTCACGCCATGCTCAGAGGACAGCCAAGCCCCAATCTGAAGGTCCTGTACAGGAAACTGGACAGCCTAATCCCAATCTGATGGTCCTGTGCAGGAAACTGGACAGCCTAATCCCAATCTGAAGGTCCTGTACAGGAAACTGGACAGCCTAATCCCAATCTGAAGGTCCTGTACAGGAAACTGGACAGCCTAATCCCAATCTGAAGGTCCTGTACAGGAAACTGGACAGCCTAATCCCAATCTGAAGGTCCTGTACGGGAAACTGGACAGTCTAATCCCAATCTGAAGGTCCTGTACAGGAAACTGGACAGCCTAATCCCAATCTGAAGGTCCTGTACAGGAAACTGGACAGCCTAGCCCCAATCTGAAGGTCATATACAGGAAACTGGACAGCCTAGTCCCAATCTAAAGGTCCTGTACAGGAAACTGGACAGCATAGTCCCAATCTGAAGGTCTAGTACAGGAAACTGGACAGCCTAATCCCAATCTAACTCAATTGGTATCCTGCATGCAAATGATAGCCTAATAAGGATATTATTATTATTTCAATTGTATTATATTCAAAAGGTTTCTGGATGGGTTCAGTTTTAAGTCTTTTCTTAATATTATATTTTAAATGTTCTCCGACGGATAATGCTACTCCCTCCCCCCCTTCCATCCTAATTTATCAGTTTGAAATAATTTGTATCCATTAACTTTATGTTCAATTAATAGTTCTTTATTTCTACATTTACCTATATTTCCGTTAGTGCAATAATATTTATTGTTTCTTTGCCGTTAAGTGCACTTAAATCGTCAGTTTTGTTTCTAACAATCCAACTGTGTTTAGTATACTTTTAGGGTGTTATCTTGATGCTATTGTCAGCAGTTCCTGACCTTATCACCAACTCCTGCTATTGTTAGCAGTTCTTGCTCATATCAGCAGCTTCTGCCCTTGTCAGCAGCGCCTGCTATCGTTAGCATATCCTACTTTTCAACCACGTTTGGAAAATTCCTTATTATTCGTTGGCTATCTGGAGAGAACTTGCTTGGGTTACGCTTACCAAGATAACAAGAGGCAGAACATGGCACTTAGCCAGTAGACATACAGAAATAAACACTTCAGTTACTCCTAGTACACTAGAAAATGAAGGGACGACGACGTTTCGGTCCGTCCTTGACCATTCCCAATCGACTTGAGAATGGTCCAGGACGGACCGAAACGTCGTCGTCCCTTCATTTTTTAGTGTATGGATTGGTTCACATACCTCAGCCACGTTATTGTGACTCCTCACCTGCTTGTATCATTCGTGTTTTTGGGGTGAAAGGAATAGTTACTCTACTTGCTGCAAACTTTACATATGACATAAACCGGCAGATAGGCTTCCGGAAGAAAGAATAACGAGACTAATGAACGAGAGCCTGAGTAACATTGAGGTGCAGTAACGTAAATAATAACATCTTGAATATCTATATTGCTGTAGATATTTAGAGAAGCAGTAGTGATTTTGAGGGAGGGGAAGGGGAGGGGAAGGATTTATCAGGAGAAAGCGCCAAGCCATTACGACTATATAGCCCTTGGAAGGGGTCAGGATAAGCATTTGGGATGGGTGACGGGGGAAGGTAAGGAATGGTGCCCAACCACTAGTGCACGGTCGGGGATTGAACGCCGACCTGTAAGAAGCCAGACCGTCGCTCTACCGTCCAGCCCAAGTGACTGAGGGAGCCACTGAGGAAAATATACAATGTTTCAGTTGAGAAGTGGACGCTTGAGTACTTTCAAATTCAAATTCAAATTTTGTATTCAGGTAAAAGTATATACATAGATGAAGAGTTACAAACATAATGTTGGATTTATAGATAGTGATAAATCTATATCACTGATAAATCTATCAGTGCCCAAATTCATGAAACAAGATAGATAGAGGACACTGAACTACACACTCTTGTATCACTGACATACAGGCACTGTAAGAAACTGAAGATAATATTCGTCACTAAATGAACATATTGAAGGGAACTCTATGTTCATTTAGTCATTTTGAACATGACTAAACCCATCATGTTCAAAACTCAAGATGGTTTTTGCGAAGGGACGTTTATCATGACAAACTTCAAATTCTATGAGCATGATAACAGCAATTTCGCAGGGAAGAGTAGAATGGGCAGACTGCATAGCCATAAACTGCAACAGAGTATACATAGAGGTTGCATCTCGTCTCTCATGTATACACAGGACTTATTTTAAACTAAAGTATACTTGTTGGTTGGTCAAAAAAGTAATTGGCTTTGCCATAATAGTCCTCCAAAGGCTGATAGGCGTCAACCCGAACACCAAACTAAACCTACCCTGCCAAAGCGGCTTTTGTGTGGCAACATACAAAAGGCTCTTATACAAAATTGTAAAAGCAAGTATGGACAAATGAAACAGAGACAAAATAACTGTTATATAATGTCAGTAACAGGAGTACCGCAAGGAGCTCAGTAACAGGAGTACCGCAAGGAGCTCAGTAACAGGAGTACCGCAAGGAGCTCAGTAACAGGAGTACCCCAAGGAGCTCAGTAACAGGAGTACCGCAAGGAGCTGAAGAGCGCTGGCACACATCCTATTCTCGACATATATGAATTTCTTAACACAGCAAGTGGAATCCTATATATCTATATTTATAGGATGTAGGGAAAAGAAATTATTACAATTATCAAAGACGGAGGAGGATTGAAGGACGAGCCAGATAACTTCCAAACCTGGGGCCAGATTCACGAAGCAGTTACGCAAGCACTTACGAACCTGGGGCCAGATTCACGAAGCAGTTACGCAAGCACTTACGAACCTGGGGCCATATTCACGAAGCAGTTACGCAAGCACTTACGAACCTGGGGCCAGATTCACGAAGCAGTTACGCAAGCACTTACGAACCTGGGGCCAGATTCACGAAGCAGTTACGCAAGCACTTACGAACCTGGGGCCAGATTCACGAAGCAGTTACGCAAGCACTTACGAACCTGGGGCCAGATTCACGAAGCAGTTACGCTAGCACTTACGAACCTGGGGCCAGATTCACGAAGCAGTTACGCAAGCACTTACGAACCTGTACATCTTTTCTCAATCTTTGGCGGCTTTGTTTACATTTATTAAACAGTTTACAAGCGTGAAAACTTGCCAATCAACTGTTGTTATTGTTATAAACAGCCTCCTGGTGCTTCGGAGCTCATTAACTGTTTAATAATTGTAAACAAAGCCGCCAAAGATGGAGAAAAGATGTACAGGTTCGTAAGTGCTTGCGTAACTGCTTCGTGAATCTGGCCCCAGGTTCGTAAGTGCTTGCGTAACTGCTTCGTGAATCTGGCCCCTGGTCCTTGAAATAATGGTTAGAGATTTCACTCCAGATATATAAAGTTATAAGATTAGGTCCAAGAGGGAGCAGACACCTTGGGCAATATACTAAACAGGAGACAACTTTCTGAGTCAGAACAGGTAGCAAAGAGTTAAACATCTCCCCCACGATTAACTTACGAAGAGCATTCAGAAACTAAGAAATGGATTTTAACTTACGAAAATATTGATTGCTTTCACAATTATACATCTAACGGAAAACACTATTTATTCCTTCACATTGTTTGCATAAATAATTAAAGGAAAATTATTTATACTATATGACCAGCATGCCTGATGGGGCCTGACAGCTGAGTGGACAGTGCTCGGGATTCGTTGTCTCAAGATTCCGGGTTCAATCCCCGGTGGAGGCGGAAACAAATTGGCATAGTTTCTTTCACCATGATGCATATGTTCATCAAGCAGTAAATAAGTAGCTGGGAGTTAGCCAGCTGTTACGGGCTGCTTCCAGTGTGTGTGTGTGTGTGTGTGTGTGTGTGTGTGTGTGTGTGTGTGTGTGTGTGTGTGTGTGTGTGTGTAAAAAGAAAAGTTAGTCGTTAGTAACAGATGATTGACAGTTGAGAGGCGGGCCGAAAAAGCAGAGCTCAATCCCCGCAAGCACAACTAGGTGAACACACACACACACACACACACACACACACACACACACACACTAGAAACACAAGCCAGACATCTAAATACTGTTTACGAAACAGTAAGACACTTCAAGCTGTCACTTAGGTTCCGATACGCAGTTTGACATTATGAGAATGTTTACGCCTGCAGACTAACAAAATGAAAGGCTTCAATATACAACTAACTAACTAACAATATACTACTATACTAATACTAATATCAACTACTAATAACTAACAAAATATAAGCCTCACTGTGATATCCCCCAAGAGCTTCACTACGACACAATATGAATGCTTCATTGTAACACTAACCACATGAAGTCAAGCCCCCTTACACTAACCACGTGAAGTCAAGCCCCCTTACACTAACCACGTGAAGTCAAGCCCCCTTACACTAACCACGTGAAGTCAAGCCCCCTTACACTAACCACGTGAAGTCAAGCCCCCTTACACTAACCACGTGAAGTCAAGCCCCCTTACACTAACCACGTGAAGTCAAGCCCCCTTACACTAACCACGTGAAGTCAAGCCCCCTTACACTAACCACGTGAAGTCAAACCCCTTACACTAACCACGTGAAGTCAAGCCCCCTTACACTAACCACGTGAAGTCAAACCCCTTACACTAACCACGTGAAGTCAAGCCCCCTTACACTAACCACGTGAAGTCAAACCCCTTACACTAACCACGTGAAGTCAAGCCCCCTTACACTAACCACGTGAAGTCAAACCCCTTACACTAACCACGTGAAGTCAAGCCCCCTTACACTAACCACGTGAAGTCAAACCCCTTACACTAACCACGTGAAGTCAAGCCCCCTTACACTAACCACGTGAAGTCAAGCCCCCTTACACTAACCACATGAAGTCAAGCCCCCTTACACTAACCACGTGAAGTCAAGCCCCCTTACACTAACCACATGAAGTCAAACCCCCTTACACTAACCACGTGAAGTCAAGCCCCCTTACACTAACCACGTAAAGTCAAACCCCCTTACACTAACCACATGAAGTCAAACCCCCTTACACTAACCACGTGAAGTCAAGCCCCCTTACACTAACTACATGAAGTCAAGCCCCCTTACACTAACCACATGAAGTCAAACCCCTTACACTAACCACGTGAAGTCAAGCCCCCTTACACTAACCACATGAAGTCAAACCCCCTTACACTAACAACGTGAAGTCAAGCCCCCTTACACTAACCACGTGAAGTCAAACCCCTTACACTAACCACGTGAAGTCAAGCCCCCTTTCACTAACCACGTGAAGTCAAATCCCCCTTACACCAACCACGTGAAGTCAAACCCCCCTTACACCAACCACGTGAAGTCAACCCCCTTACACCAACCACGTGAAGTCAACCCCCTTAGCAGGAACAACGGGACGTCAAGCCTCCAACAGACACTAACGATGTGACTGCAAGCTTCCTTGCACTAACAGCTGAGAACGAGGACCTTTTTTTTCACCGAGAGCTCAAGCAGTTTGGCAGTGACAAGATGAGGAGGAGGAGGAGGAGGAGGAGGCAAGCACAGTGACTTTGTAAGCATCAGATAACACACGGAGGGAGTCGCTCGCCAACACATCAGACACGCACTGTTGAACGTTCACTATAAAACCAATTTGAAATCAACTCGGCGAGAACGCAACCATCAAGACCAGAACGCAGCATCTCAACCATCAATAGAGAACGCAGCATCAAAACCATCAATAAAGAACGCAGCATCAAAACCATCAATAAAGAACGCAGCATCAAAACCATCGTCAATAGAGAACGCAGCATCTCAAACCATCAATAGAGAACGCAGCATCAAAACCATCAATAAAGAACGCAGCATCAAAACCATCAACAATAGAGAACGCAGCATCTCAAACCATCAATAGAGAACGCAGCATCAAAACCATCAATAGAGAACGCATCTCAACCATTAATAGAGAACGCAGCATCTCAACCATCAATAGAGAACGCAGTATCAAACCCATCAATAGAGAACGCAGCATCAAACCCATCAATAGAGAACGCAGCATCTCAACCACCAATAGAGAACGCAGCATCAAACCCATCAATAGAGAACGCAGCATCTCAACCACCAATAGAGAACGCAGCATCAAACCCATCAATAGAGAACGCAGCATCTCAACCATCAATAGAGAACGCAGCATCAAACCCATCAATAGAGAACGCAGCATCTCAACCACCAATAGAGAACGCAGCATCAAACCCATCAATAGAGAACGCAGCATCTCAACCATCAATAGAGAACGCAGCATCTCAACCATCAATAGAGAACGCAGCATCACAACCATCAATAGAGAACGTGGCATCTCAACCATCAATAGAGAACGCAGCATCTCAACCATCAATAGAGAACGCAGCATCAAACCGATCAATAGAGAACGCAGCATCAAACCCACCAATAGAGAACGCAGCATCAAACCCATCAATAGAGAACGCAGCATCAAACCCACCAATTTAGAACGCAGCATCAAACCCATCAATAGAGAACGCAGCATCAAACCCATCAATAGAGAACGCAGCATCAAACCCATCAATAGAGAACGCAGCATCTCAACCACCAATAGAGAACGCAGCATCACAACCATCAATAGAGAACGCAGCATCTCAACCATCAATAGAGAACGCAGCATCTCAACCATCAATAGAGAACGCAGCATCACAACCATCAATGGAGAACGCAGCATCACAACCATCAATAGAGAACGCAGCATCTCAACCATCAATAGAGAACGCAGCATCTCAACCATCAATAGAGAACGCAGCATCTCAACCATCAATAGAGAACGCAGCATCTCAACCATCAATAGAGAACGCAGCATCTCAACCATCAATAGAGAACGCAGCATCAAACGCATCAATAGAGAACGCAGCATCTCAACCATCAATAGAGAACGCAGCATCAAACCCATCAATAGAGAACGCAGCATCAAACCCATCAATAGAGAACGCAGCATCTCAACCATCAATAGAGAACGCAGCATCTCAACCATCAATAGAGAACGCAGCATCAAACCCATCAATAGAGAACGCAGCATCTCAACCATCAATAGAGAACGCAGCATCGCAACCATCAATAGAGAACGCAGCATCGCAACCATCAATAGAGAACGCAGCATCTCAACCATCAATAGAGAACGCGGCATCACAATCACCATCAACTGAGGAGAATGGCTGAGAGAGCTAGCATTGTGGCCATGTCAATGACTCGACAATCTCTAAAAATGAGTAGATGATAGCATGCGCACTCTGAGTGCACGCACGCACTCACCACAATACTGTCTGGGCGTTAGTGCACGCACTCCCCGCTAAACTGAGTTAGTTTTTTTTCTGTAAGTTCTTTCACTGGGTGTAAGTGGAAGTACTCACCCACAACAATGTTTGGGGTGCTAGTGAACGCACTCACTGCAAGACTATCTCCCTGTGTGTTCACGCACTCTTCCACCGTAAGGCTGTCTGAGTGCATGCACTCACCGCAAGATTGTGTATGAGGTAGTGAACGCACTATCATGTCGACTTAGTGAGAAATGAGTACCTAATGGTGCAAAATACAGCTCTATCACACACAAAATACAGTACTACCACACAAAATACAGCACAACCAGGTCGGCGTTCAATCCCCGACCGCCCAAGTGGTTGGGCACCATTCCCTCCCATACCCCCGTCCCATCCCAAATCCTTATCCTGATCCCTTCCCAGTGCTATATAGTCGCAATGGCTCGGTGCTTTCTCCCCTGATAGTTCCCTTCCCTTCACCTACCAGTCTCCTACGGTGATTAAGGCAGGTGTAACGATGTAAGGTGATCGAGATATGGCTTGAGCATCTACCATACTTCACCACCTATCATACTTCACCTATCATCATACTTCACCGTATGGTGGTTCATGGGGTCGTGTTCCCCTTCAGTCCGGCCTCCCGGCTGGTGGTCTGGTCAACCAGATTGTTGTATGCGGCTGCTCGCAATCTGATGGATGACATCCACCCTGGTTGATCAGGTATCCTTAGGTGTTTATCTAGTTCACTTTTGAACACCGTGAGAGGCCGGCTTGGCATAGCTCTCATGAGTGTTGGAAAGGTTCGACCGTCGGAAAGAAGCCATCATCAACCTCTGTATGACACGGAATGGAGTCCTCGGGTTAAGTAAGATTACCTATACTGAACAAATCCACAAGGGCCGTGACGAGGATTCGAACCTACGTCCGAGACGATCCCAGACGCGTCTTAATCGACTGAGCTACGACACTGTAGGTTCGAATCCCCGTCACGGCCCTTGCGGATTTGTTCATTTGATGCATCACACTGCTTGATACCTGCTTGATGGGGTTCTGGGAGTTCTTCTACTCCCCAAGCCCGGCCCGAGGCCAGGCTCGACTTGTGAGAGTTTGGTTCATCAGGCTGTTGCTTGGAGCGGCCCGCAGGTCGCTCCACAGTCCGGCTGATCCGGAATTTCTCTTAGAAAACAGTCCTCTTGTGGTTTCTGTGTGTAATTACCTATCCTGTACGGTTGTCACTAGCCTTTGTGTGTAGCGCAGAGATGATAAATAACATAGCAGGAATTTAACACTTGGCAAATGCTGTCTCAAACAACATTACACCAACTGATAGGAAATTGGGTGTTTACGACACTAGGAAATCAGGCATCTGGGAATAATACACACGGAGAAAAAGACTACTAAACTGTGTATATAAACGTGACTCCTGTATGAGTATTGTGCAGCAAGATGACTTGCGCCGCCACTCATCAAGGGGGAAGTGGCCATGAAATGCATCTATTCACTTGCTACTGTTGCAACCCATCCTCCGAATTGATATACTTTTAATACTAAGTGTAATACTAAATGTATATTAATACTAAGTGTAATAAGTACGTTTTAATACTAAGTGTAATAAGTACATTTCCCGACTGTCATGCATAGTACATAATTGCACTTATGGGGCTGTTACAGTTACCTCCCCATTTTTGGAGGACGGGCTGACTGTACAGAGGTTCAGTGGATGACTGTTGGAGTACTTTGAGGTTCAATAAGCACGAGTACAATCAAAACACACGAGCTGAAGTCTAAAATTTAGTACTTTACTTAGAATTCGGAAGCATAAACACAGGGCCACACGTTCAAACTGACACATACATCAGTTAGACATACATACACATACATGCAAGGTGGTAGATGGAACACACAGTGCTTGCAGCAACAGCCTACGGGTAAAGTGACTGCGGCAAGGTACAGGTAAGACATGTAATAGCTGCAAGATTTGGGAGGCAAAAGATGGTTGCAAACATGCAACTTACTCCAAGACATTGGATTCTACCCACGTGGCTTATCTTGAGATGATTTCGGGGCATAGCGTCCCCGCGGCCCGGTTCTCGACCATGCCTCCTCCTCCCCCCCCCCCCCTAGGAAGCTGCCTGTAGCAGCTGTTTAACTCCAAGATACCTATTTACTGCTAGGTAACAGGGGCATCAGGGTGAAACATTTTGCCCATTTGTTTCCGCCTCCACCGGGAATCGAACCCAGAACCTCAGGACTACGA